>NW_028117952.1:0-7500 GCF_965113295.1 Leuciscus leuciscus
GGTCAAAACTGATAAACGGTCGACACAAACAGTAGCGGTTTTATAGGCACGGGCGAACCGGGCAATCGCCCGGGGCGGCATTTTTGGGGGGGCGGCACCGCCGGCACGAGCAGAAAAAACAAAAACAAATCTGCGCCGCGAAGCGGCTTTCTAATACAAAACGATTACTTGGTCACCACCACCAAGGTGAATTGGTTTAGTCTTGACTTCTGGTCGTGACTCGTGAGCGTGAGTGACAGTTGATCAGGGGATCTGTTGATTGTCGATGTCGAGGGCCAAATAAGAGATGGACAAGAAAGGTCAAAGCCATCAGGTGCCCAATTTAGAAACGAGCGAAAGATAAAGGTATGCAATGCAACTATGTTTACTCTATGATTACGGTATCCATGTCATGAATGAAGGGGCAATAATTGGTGGGTATAACTCTTATTTGTTAGCCTTTTTGCTATGATTCTTGCTATGCTTAACAATAATTCGTTTTTAACTCAAACACGAGATCTAATTTCACCATAATATTGTTCTTTGCAACAAAACTGTTGCAAGTTCAGTTATTACACTGCAAAAATGCTTTTCTTACTTAGTATTTTTGTCTTGTTTCCAGTCCAAATATCAAACATTTATTAAATAAAGAAACTCGAAAGGGGTCTCGCCCAGGGTGTAATTCAATGTAGAACCGCCACTGCACACAAACAATAAAGGCCAATTTATACTTCTGCGTCGGGTGCGCGTAGAAGGTACGGCGTAGCATACGCATTGACGTGTAGGGGGAGACCGGGGACAGTTGCAACCATAGACTGTAAAAAAATATGGACGTAGTGTCTGTGACGTCACCCGTAGGTTTCTGAAGAGCATTTTTGAAGCCTAAAGTAGGCGGAGCCGGCCGTCGCCATCTTGGCCTTGCGTCACTCCCGGATAACAGAAAATAGGCAAAGAGGCGGGGCGTGAGTGGAGCTGAGGAGCCTTGCTATGATTCTGTACTATTCTGCTAGTTGAAAATGTATTATGCAGTAACTTCATATTACTCTGAGAGTGTGTGTGTGACAGTGATTTATGTGCTTAACGTTACATGTCAGTCACTCTCTTTTTATAGTCTATGGTCCGTCAGCGCGGCATCGCTCAAGTTCGTAGAGAGCTTATTCAGTCCGTTTTAAATTCTGATTTTGGCCGCCTCTCAAATGGGTTAAACCATAGATATATTGCCTATGAAGTTCAAGTAAATGCGCTGGAAATCCGCGCTCATGTAAGGATGTGCATTTATTGCATGGACGGAGAAAGCGCCGACACCTGCAGGATTTCATCTGACGGTACTTAAGCATATTATAATCTATCTGTTCCGTGAGAGCAGAACGAACGAGCCTTTATTGACGTTTTTAAATCTGAAAACTCCAAAACGCAACGAAATTGTCAGACATCCATTAGTGCATGTTCACAGAGGAAAACAACTGAAATACAGCGCTGGTTGTTCTCTCGAACGATACTCGACGACAACGATGGAATCCTAAGCCGTGGGCGAAGTAATGGGTGTATTAAATTGTATGAAATAATCCCGGAAAAAAGCACAAAACACTGCAGAGATGGCAAGTTCAGCAGCTAACATATGCTGAGGTGAAGTGACGGCTAGTAACAGCAGACAAGACAAACGGCTAGCAATGACATCAGCGGGAATCCATCTGTCACTCAAGTGGCCACACCCTTAATTATGCCGAACTTTAAATATTAATCAACTAAACGGATGAGTTATAAAAAAATTCACCCCCCTCACAGTTGTTATGAAGGGCAAAATTAGCTGTATAGACCAAAGCCACATAGAGATCCAGGCTGTAAACATGTTTTTTTCTGCTGTAAAGTTGGTCATTTTAACATGGGGGAGATACAGATTTGACTCACTTCTGCAGCCAGGCCAAGCGGCCAGTCAATGAATTGCAGTTTAACTCACTTCCGTGTTGGTTTCAAGAGAGAGACGGGGAGGTTGCCGCTTGGTTGCAACACTTTTTGCATTTCTCTCAATTACTCAGAGTCTATTTGGACTAGACCAACCAAATTTGTATATATTAAACTTGCATCTGTCTGCTAATTACCCATACCATTTAAAGATGATTATATATGACATATCGTTCACAGTATTTATTTGAATGGAAGAAGTCAGATGTTGCAACTGACCCCGACCCAGGGGACAGTTGCAACACAACCCAGGGACGGTTGCAACATGTTAAAAATACCTTAAATTTCATTAATTAACTTAAGCTTTTTGTCTCAATGAGCAAAGAATTCTGAAAATATTAACTGTTTTAGGCCTACTATAATATTATAGTATTATTTATTTCAATAATATTATTGTAGCCTATTATTTATTTATTTAGTCATATTTATCAAATAACAGTTATTGAGTTTTGTTTGTTCATGTGTAGAACATAGGCCTACATAGATTCAGTGTGCAGGAGTTACAGATGCTATTCAATCTCTCCATATTTCAGTGTCAGACAGGAAGAATTTAACAATTTTCAATGCAACAAACTTTTATTAAACATGCAATTTATAACATGTTGCAACCGTCCCCGACCCTATCAGCCATGACAGAACATCATATGCCTGCTAGACACACTGACTTTGACACATGCTAACCATGTCACTTAGTAGTCAACAAAACAACAATTCAAACTATGTAAGTTTTGATTAAATCATACAAAATTTCAGGACAGTATGACAAAAATATATCTCATGAAAAAATGTACTTTCATACCTCCAAAACAAGTTTTGTTCAATAAATACATCAGCAGATGTTGAATATGTCTACTGTCTTCTTGGTGGGTGGAGGGTCTAACTGTGGTTGTGCAGTATGAGTGTCATCACTCTAGCTTGTTTCTGATTGGAGAAAAATGACATGTTGCAACCATCCCCTGTTGCAACTGTCCCCGGTCTCCCCTACCATACGTCGTACCCTTCGCCGTACCCTGACGTGCACCTCCTCAAAAATGTAACTACGCGTCGCGGCAACGCGGACCGCAAGATCTGTGATTGGTCGGCTGGATAGCATGGCGTTTCCTCCTACGCATTTCCGGAATGATCTTCTGCACTCTGCACCGCCCGCCCGCCATTTTTAAATTCCGAAGATCAGTGAAGAGCCATGGAAATAGACCAAGTGACAGAGAGATTGCTTGAAGAAGTGCGGAAATACAGCCATCTGTATGACTCCTTCACTCGCCATTGCTCGTAGAAACCTAAACTCAAAACAGCCGCGAGGAATGTAAACACAGTGGAACATTAAAACCCACCCGCGCCAACTAGCGTTTTGGCGGTGTAACTGCTGAGCAACACAGACATTCGCAGAAGTATAAATGCTCACGACGGCGTCGCCTACGTGCGTAGCCTATGACGTACACTACGGCGTACACTCGACGCAGAAGTATAAATTGGCCTTAAGAATAGCTCAGTTTCGTTCCTTGCATTGCATTTGCCAGTTGATGTTGTGGTCGCGCCAGCCTCTATGAGCGCGCTTGCCACCCGCGACGCGCCTTCATTTGAAATAACGAAATTTTGGTCGGCAGAAAAAATTGTCCAACGAACCGTTCGGTACGTAATGCGTACCGAAAACCGAACTGAAAGCCTCGTACCGAACGGTTCGATACGAATACGCGTATCGTTACACCCCTAATATATATATATATATATATATATACTCGCCAATTGGCCGGTAACATTTTTATGAATTCTAAAAATGCATGAGCGTGAACAAGCTTGAACGCCACTTGGGATACGTCGAATACTAAACTGAGCTCTTTCACGTCTTAATGCACTTGAACGGACAAAATCACACAAAATCATGTCAAAAACAAAACGAGTAACCTAGTAAACATGGCCGGTTATGTCTTGAGTGAACGTAAACAGTTGAGATAGTAAACGGATGTGTATCAGTATCAGTGTATTAGATCCGTGCATTCGCTCTTAAAGTGACAGCAGCCTAATATTCCTGATATGTGTGTTTAATGTTAATCATAAAACATCGGACAAAGAAAAAATCTGGGATTTTTGAAATCAAGGATTCATTAATACAGATATTTAGTGAAGAATATGCAATTCTATTTTACATTTGCTTACTTTATTAAATTTCAGTTCCTGAAAACCACTGTCAGACCAGCCTGGAAAACCTCAAAAGCCCTGATTATTTCATTTTGTATCTTTGTTATATTGTAATTATTCTGTGCTTTTGCTTGTAATTTTTATTTGTTCTTATTCTAATTCCGCCTGTTTACTTGCCTTCAATAATGTTTTACTGGTGAATATGAGCATGAGATTTTAGAGCTTATGATTTGAGAGAATATGATTATCCTTTTGTGTCTCACAGAAGAAAGAAAATCACACAAGTTTGGGAACAACACGAGGGCGAGCAAGTGATGACAGAATGATCATTTGTGGCTGAACTGTCCCTTTAAACACATCAACAAACAAACACAATGTACTCATGTTAGCGTGGGCTCTCCGATTATTAACCCACACACACTCCTGAATGGGATAAATAGAATCAGACACAATGGCCTTAAGCGTTGTGAGGCGAGTCTTAAAATAGCGCTATTCTTCGGCGAGCGAACGCACACGACTGCAGGGTCTCTGGTGGTCTTTCGGCAGCAGGCTGAGGATGTCAAACAATGCAGGAGGGAACGCTCGTCAGGTGGACAGATGCCTGACGATTTACACACACACACACACACACACACACACACACACACACACACACACACACACACACACACACACACACACACACACACACACACACACACACACACACACACACACACACACACACACACAAATATGAAGGTAAATTACTGCCAAAAAGATTTCCATAAAAAACATTTAGGTGTTTTGAATAAGCCATTAATGTGCTAAGAATCCCTAACGTGTCGAGCCCATGTTCTCTATCGCAGATGTAGTTCTGTACACACACTGGGTCAAGCTATAGTTGATGAGCTCTGACACTGGTGGACGTGTTGGGCGAAGCGTTGTGGTTTGTCATGTGTCATCAGAAACAGCACAGCCGGGATTTAGTTGCAGGAAAGCGTATAGTTTAACATTGACAAGCCTAGTTTACTAGTTTAATTCCTTTCTGGACGAATATTCGAGTATCCAGAATATATTGCTGATCACTATCAGAGATACATACATTACACTACTGTTCAAAAGTTTGGGTTCAATAATATATATTTTTTTATTTTTTTATTTAAAGGGTAACTAAACCCCTGGTCAGAGCCTGACTCCACCCACTGGCAATATTTGAAAAATGCTGGAAAAGTAGGCAGAGCCCAGTGGAGAGGGGGCGTGCATCTGTGACGTATCTCTCTGCAGGCAAGGGTGTGGTTAGCTGGTACCCTCTGATGTCAGAGGGTACCACAACTTCCAATAGGAAAATTCAACTGCAGTAGCCACTGTTCAACCTGAAGAGGGCAGCACTCAGACGTTTTTACACCATATTTTGTAAAATTAAAACACTTTAAACACAAATGTCAAAAAAACTACTTGAATCAATGAACAGCACTAATAAAGCATTACATTGATCAAAAATATTTCTATTTCAAATAAATGCTGTTTTTTTTTAATCCTGAAAAATAAAATGGATCGAGGTTTCCACGGAAATATGAAGCAGCACAACTGTTTTCAACACTGATAATAATAATCATAAATTTTATTGAGCATCAAATCATCATATTAGACTGATTTCTGAAGGATCATGTGACACTGAAGACTGGAGTAATGATGCTGAAAATTCACAGGAATAAATTACACTTTACTATATATTCACATAGAAAACAGTTATTTTAAATTATAATAATATTTCACAATTTATACTGTATTTTTGATCAAATAAATGCACATGTAAGAGGCTTCTTTCAAAACCACTAATAAACAGAAAAGTGTTTATGAATGAGAGAAAGCAGTGATGCTGTGTGATGGATGAGTTCGTCCTCACAGTTAAAAGAGCCGATCTCCTGTTTGTTTCAGCTTTAAAAAACTGTTTCTGTGTGTGTTGAGCCACACGAGCACAGTCTATGTTACTATTGTTGTCAGATTTGATTCCTCATCTGAAATAATAGCATTACAGATGAGCAGAAGAAATAGAAATGTGTTCACTTTTGATGCATCTACAGAGAGAGAGAGAGAGAGAGAGAGAGAGAGAGAGAGAGAGAGACACGCGTATCTTATCTTCCGCTCAGCTGTGTGGACTGGCAGCGTGTGTATAGCCTGGGCCCTTTCCGGCAGTGTGTGTGTGTGTGTGTGTGTGTGTGTGTGTGTGTGTGTGTGTGTGTGTGTTTAGGGACAGAACTACCCAGCTGCAGCCCGGCCTGGTCAGATCTGAGCAGGATAAAGAAGCCCATGGGCTTCCTTCAAACACACACACACACACACACACACACACAGAGCGGTTGCTGCTTTGGTTATGTTTCCTTGCATGGCAGTTCATGCAAAGGACACACACACACACACACACACACACACACACACACACACACACACACACACACACACACACACACACACACACACACACACACACACACACACACACACACACACACACACACACACACACACATTTTAAAGATGTACATTTATTTAAAAAAGATTTACACATCAATAAATGACTGGCCATTTAAGACTTTATTTTATTTTATTTTATTTTATTTTATTTTATTTTATTTTATTTTATTTTATTTTATTTTATTTTATTTTATTTTATTTTATTTTATTTTATTTTATTTTATTTTATTTTATTTTACATCTCGCTGTTGTAGATCTGATATCGTAACAAAACCACATTACAAACAAAATGTATTACTATTTATATTATTAAATGTATTGCTCATTGTTAATTAATGTTAGTTAATGCAATACACAGTAATGTGATGCACCAAAAATTAAAGTGGACTATTAGGACGACTGTTTAGAGATCTAATAATAATAATCATCATAATAATAGTTTACTCCCCCTCATGCCGGTCCCAAACCCATGAGGCTTGCTTTCTCCTGTGGAACACAAAAGATGTTTAGCAGGGAATATTTCCCATAAATCACAAAAAAGCATCATAATATCAGTTCCACATTGAACACATAGCCGACTACACTGTCTGTGTGCGATCATCTCGTTGCGACTGTCGTTTGACCTCTCAAGATAAATGAATAGTTTCTCATATTCAGGAGACCTTTACAATCAATGACACTCTGACCTCTCACACTTATATATAATCATATTACTACGAGAATTCAGCACGACTGACAGAAAGATGATTAAAGGCTCGAATTTCTCAGAAGTGCATTTCATTACACACACACACACACACACACACACACACACACACACACACACACACACACACACACACACACACACACACACACACACACACACACACACACACACACACACACACACACACACACACACACACACACACACACACACACACACTGTGCCTTGCATCACTGTGTGTGTTTGTGTGTCTTTGC
>NW_028117952.1:10000-21366 GCF_965113295.1 Leuciscus leuciscus
TCCGCATCCCGCCGCTAAAGAGAGCGGATGAGAGAGCATGAGATCCAGGTTTAGAGTGAGTGAGGAAAGAGCCGGGATACAAGCAGGAATACAGCCAATGGATCTGACTGTATGATGTTCTCATTGATCAATCAATGCCTGTGTGTGTGTGTGTGTGTGTGTGTTGCAATGTCCTGGCAAACATCTCCTCTGTGACCACCCTTGATGGAAACTTCAGTGTGTGGCATCTTTACTGTGCACTAGAAGTGTGTACTTTTCTGAGCACACAAAAAGACATGCGTCGTGTAAAATAACGCATTGATGCATGTATTGATCTGACAATAACATTTCTATGTAGCAGTTATGGAATTTAATAAAAAAAAAAAAAATTTTATAAAAAAATAAAAACATAATAATAATAAACATAAAAATAAACATAAAAAAACAAACAAATAATAAAATAACATAAAATAAAATCCAGCTAAACTCTAAATTAATCTCTGGACAAGTTTGATTGATTTTGATTTGTCCAAATAAATGCTGAAAACACAAACGTAGATGTTACTCTTATTTTTGATCAAATAAAATAAAAAGCTGGAGGGACAATCAAACATGTACAAAAATGTTAATTTAAATTTAAATAAATAAACAATAAATAAATAAATAAATAATAAAAAAATAAAAAAAAATAAAAAATAAATAAAAAATAAATAAATCAGAATTTGGAAGACATTTTACCCATTAAAAATTATAAAAAAAAATTATAACAATCATCATTATTATTATTATAAATAATAAAATAGAAACAAAAATTTCCGTAACCAATTGTGAACAAATTTAGTTTGAATGAATAATCTATTTGTAATCAAATTGTTGTCCAAGCATATATTTCCACGCCTAATCACTGCGTAAACCTGCGTCTTTATACGACAGACTCCTTTATGACTTACAGTCTGCATTATAATTCATCATTACTTCACCAACAGCTTCATGTGTTTAAGAACAGTTTCATAACACACTAACTGCAGTCTCAGCACTGTATTATCATGGGGATTCAGGACACAATATCAAAGGAGCAAGACTCTGTTCTTCTGCATTTCTCTTCTACCTTCAGCACAGAACAAACCCGCAGGAGCACAACACACTTTCAACACACACCTTCTCCATCCAAGAGCCGGCGAGTTTCAGGCTGGAAGTGTCATGTTTACGTGCAACAACTCCCACTGTAAAAAAAAAGAGGATAATTAAAACGTTCTCGCGCTCTGGCAGGATTTCAGATTCCTCATATCGACGCTGCACTTTCTAATTTCTCCTGTTTCATATTTCACGCACGCTAATCCCACACGCCTGGCTCTGGTTGTGCTGACCGTGTTGTTGGGTTTCCTTAAACAGACACAGAGTGATGTTAGCATATGTTCTGTCTGCTTCTGGGAGTCTGTGGGGAGCGAGCTGTAATTATACCAAACACAGATTTTACTCATTAAACTTGCTTTCTGCTCGCTGGAAAGCAGCCCTGCGTTCACATTCTCCAGTCCCGATGTGATCTCATTAGTTTTTGTAGGTATGAAAAGTTTTTTAAGACTTTTGGATAAATAATATCATAAACAGCATCTGGCATTTAAACCAATGCAGCTCTTACAGTACGGTTCCACTGGCTAACATTAGTTAACTAACATGAATTAACAATGAAAATTAACTATTGATCGTAGTTAATGTTAAGTTCAACATTTAGTAATATTTTATTAAAATCAAAAGTTGTATCTGTTAATATTATTTTATGGACCCAAGCTAACATGAACTAACAATAAAAAAATAAAAAAACAAAAAAATAAAAATAATAATAATAATAATAATAAAAATAAAAATAAAAATAATAATAAAATAAAAATAAAATGTGTAATAATAAAATAATAATATTAATAAAAATAATTATTATTATTCTTTCTATTATAAATCATAATAAAAAAGGATTTGCACCAATTGTGCAATAAGGTTCCATTAGTTAACATTTCACTAGTTAAAATGAAGAATGAAAAATACTTCTAAAGTTTTTTTCTTCCTGTTAATATTATTTATTGAACCTGAGCTGACATGAACTAACAACGAACAAAAATAAAGAAATATTATTAAAAAAACAACAAAAAAAAACAACAAAAAAAAACTTGGAAGACATATAACAATTATTATTATTATAATAATAAATCAAAATAAAATAAAGTTGTCAAAATGTGGCCAAAGCATATATTTACAAAAAATCAAAAATAAATAAATTTGAACCAATTGTGAGCAAATTTCAATGAATTTTCTATTTGTAATCAAAGGATTATTGTAAGGAGTGAGAGACATGAAACCAGCACAGATGTAATGGATGGAGTGACGCTCAATAAAAGTGAAGCGCTGACAGGATGACAGAGAGCAGTGTGGACACTTCCCGGTGATGTGATGTGATCATGTGATCATGTGTTATTGATGAGGCTTGTCTTTACATGCTAATGGAGTGTATGTTCAGACAGTGGGGCCTTCTCTCCGGGAGATGAATATTCATGAGCACCTGCACTTACTCACTCTTACACACTAGCGTCACACATGCCGGAGTCCGTCCCGCTCACGTGCGCCTTACAGGGATCTGATCCTGATGATGCGCTTCGGTCCCATGTGGGATATTCAACAATACAAACAAAAAGTGGGATTTTAGTGTCATTCATATACTGTCATAGTATGAGTAGCTTTTATTCTTATATTTTCAGTTTTCATTGTAGTTTAGTTTTAGTCATTTTGTTATATAATGTAATTTTTATATTTATATTTAGCTTTAATTTATTAGTATTTCAGTTTTAGTAATATTAGTCATTTTGTTATGTGTTTTTGTCCTCTTTAATATTCTATTTATAGCTTTAATTTATTTTTATTTCAGTTTTAGTCATTTTGGTCATTTGATTATGTGCTTTTGTCCTTTTTAATAGCTTTATATATATATATATATATATATATATATATATATATATATATATATTCGGCTTTAATTTATTTTTATTTCAGTTTTAGTCATATTTTTAGTTAACAATATATCAACACTTAAGTCTAGCAACCAAAATAGCAAAGGATGATGTTGTGCAATGAATTTGTTTAGCGAGCGTACGGTTATCAACAGAAAAATTATCATTCAAAGCAGAAACGTGACTTACTAATGCATTTTAATTGCTTAAAAGTGAATGCTAGTGAAGCTGTGTCCATTTCTTTATTTCGAAGTTTTCGAGTATTTCGAAGTAGGAAGTGGGAAATTCTGAGTTGAAGATGAAAATAAAGTCTAGTCACAGTGGAGAAGCCCTGAATCAGGATCACCGGAGAACATCGGGACCTACAGATGTACTGGGCTGAACTGTGTTACGAGCTCAGCTGTAGAGCTCTTCAGCCCGTGAGGCTTTATTGATATAACTACACACACACACACACACACACACGTGCCCACAGCAAGCAGCACGTTAACGCCATTAGCATGTCATTAAGAAGCAGATGAGCGCCCAGATGCTGCGTGCTATAGCTTCCAGCGCCCCGCGTGTGAAGACATGAGCTGAATACCCCCACAAACACGAGAGCTTCAGTGTCAGTCTGTTCACACACTCTGAAGCCCTGTTCGCACCAAGGACGATAACTATAAACATAACCATAAAGATATAGTTCTAAAAATCGTTCCAAATATAAAAGAATAGCAGAGATCACATTAGATATCACAAATTTTCCAGTGATATTTCTCGGAGCTTTTCTCTTTTGTAATGTCTCTCAGGTCTCTCGCTTTCTACAGTCTTTCTTCAAATCTCCCTCTTGCTCCTCCCACAGTATGACTGGACAAGCCCCCTACTGCTGATTGGCTCACTCTCTCCTCCCACATAATGAGTGGACACACCCCCTACTGCTGATTGGCTCACTCTCTCCTCCCCCATCATGAGTGGGCACGCCCCTACTGCTGATTGGTTCACTCTCTCCTCCCCATCATGAGTGGACACGCCCCCCTACTGCTGATTGGCTCACTCTCTCCTCCCCCATCATGAGTGGACACGCCCCCAACTGCTGATTGGCTCACTCTCTCCTCCCCATCATGAGTGGACACGCCCCCTACTGCTGATTGGCTCACTCTCTCCTCCCCTCATCATGAGTGGACACGCCCCCTACTGCTGATTGGCTCACTCTCTCTCCTCCCCATCATGAGTGGACACGCCCCCAACTGCTGATTGGCTCACTCTCTCCTCCCCTCATTATGAGTGGACACACCCCTGCTGCTGATTGGCTACAAGTGTTTTGCTCTGCTTGGTCCGATCCACTTTCAACAGTGTTTCTCAGAAATCACTTACTGCACCTTTAACATTCTCCTTAAACAGTCTGACAGAAAGCATGCTGGGAACTAGAACTCATTCAGTTTGAGTTTAACATAATCCAAAGTTCAAGTGACTTTTTTCTATTGAGCACAATGAACTTTCATTAATATTTGAGTGAAATGAACTCATATAATTTATTTAATTTCACCGCACATCTTTGTTTAATGAGCTTATGGCTCGATTTCTCCTTTTCTTTGTGGTCTACAAATCATTTTTAAGGCTTAAATATCTCACACATGTAGGCGGCACTGGAACAAAACCCCTTCATCTGATTGGTCAAACCTAGTGTACAACATTAAAGAGTAGCTATACGGTTGATACTCCTACTCTATGACAAATATTCTGTCACCAAAGTAATTTTCGGAGAAACATCTAAGACTATAAGTTTATACCTAACGAAACATAAACGAGAACCTCCTGAGCTACAAAACTGCAAACTCTGAGCAAAATAATTTTCCCCTGGGAAAGCAAGCGAAAAGCTATTTTGTGTTGAGTTTCTCATGAAGTTGAAACCGAACCAATTGCTCTTGTTACTTTTGATCCAATCAATAAATTGAATCTCTTTTTCTCTGGCACTGGGATCCAATTCGTGCCTCCAGACTCCATTGATCGGCTCATCCTTTGTAAGCGTTCTCTGGAAGCGCTTGGTTTTCAAGCATTAAAGGAGGAGGTGAGGCGGGGTGGAGGAACACACCGATATAGAGCGAGAGAGATTTCACACACATCAATTCTCTCACGCCCTCTATGAAATACATGCTCAGCAGTCGTTTACATGGTGAGAAGAAATGCCCCTAAAATCAGGTCCATCCAATTCTTTACTAACATCTGAGGGCCATTATTGGGAGAGAGAGTCATTACACCTCACTGAGAGAGTCATCAAAGTAATTCCTCCCAACAACTCCACTTCACAAGAGCTGAAAGAGACTCGCGACAATACCTCAAGTGGTCCTATGTCACGAGGATTCAACTTTTCATTGATCTTTTTAAATAAAAGTTGAGTGTGCTATGTGTGATCACATACATGCTATTTTAAAGGTTCCTAATTTACTTTTGGACTCTCCTACAATTATTTTCCATGCATCCAAGGTCAAAAAACTTAATTTACTCATATTCGAAGATTCAGTCTCTCTAAGCCCCGCCTCTCTGAGAGCTGCTCTGCTCTGATTGGTCAGAAAGCAAACGCTCATGATCATATCTGAATCTCAGCTCTTGACACACAGTGATACGAACAGTGACGATGGCGTGGGTTTTACCGGATCAATCTGCAGAAAACAGCGTCTTCTCCACATGAACAACACGAACCAAACTCTTCCAGTCTCAGATAAACTACAGTGTTTGAGGGCGGAGCTAAGAGACGCTGTTCAGCCAATCAAGACCACAGGCTGGCTTTATGCTAATGAGTTACATTCTTACATCGGTATGCAACAGGAAGTGAGACTGAATTACTGACGACTCGTTTCAGTTCAGAATCACTTTGTTCTTTTAGGAGACAAAAACTACATTAATCTGCACTTTAATCTTTAAAACTGCATGAAAGGTAATATTCACATGAGCTAAATTGGGGCACTTTTATGATTTTTATTGTAAGTTTTTTTATAATTTTTTAATTGAAAGTACAGGTTTAATAATCCATAGAAAATATATATGTTGTCAACAAAGTATTTTTTAAATTGTAACTAGAAGAATACTTTGTAACTTATATTTATTATTGTACATTTAGAATTAGTTTGGGCTTTTGTACAATGGAAAAAATATGCTGTTTTCTAAAAATTATTACTAAAAATTACTAAAAAGTAGTCTATTTCAAATAAATACTGTTCTTTTGAACTTTCTATTTATCAAAGACTGTTTTTTTTTTAACACTGATAATAATCATAAATGTTCCTTGAGCATCAAATCATCATATTAGACTGATTTCTGAAGGATCATGTGACACTGAAGACTGGAGTAATGATGCTGAAAATTCAGCTTTGATCACAGGAATAAATTACACTTTACTATATATTCACATAGAAAACAGTTATTTTATATTGTAATAATATTTTATAATTTTGCTGTTTTTACTATATTTTGTATTAAATATTTTGATTATACAAATCCTGTCTTGGTGAACATAAAAGCTACTTTGGTTACACTTTATTTTAAGGTGTCATTGTTACAGAGTAATTATATATTTAAGTACTGAGTAATATTAATGAACTACATGTACTTACTATAGGGTTAGGGTAGGATTAGGATTTGGTTGAGGGTTAGTTGCATGTGATTATGCATAATTTACTGTTATTACTATGGTAAGTACATGTAACATGTAACAAGGACACTGTAAAATAAAGTGTTACCGCAACTTTTTTTCAAAAACATTTTTAGAAGGAAATCATCACAATTGAGGCTTCAAAACTCAGAATATTTAGTTAATTTGGAATAATATCATTGCATATTTACAGTTTTTCATTATATTTCTCAGTTTGAAAAGCAGGTGGTGTCTATCCAACATTCAGCACCACGGACAGCAACACACACTCTAAAAACACAGTCGGGAACCGTTTCTGATCACTTTTAGAGATGAAAGCATCCATTCGCCATATTCCAGCCATCTCACAAACCCTTCAAGACACAAGTCTCTCTCGTCTCAGCCTGTAAAGAAGCCGAGGGAGCCCCACAATCCGTCTGTCAGCGCCACCGGAGGCCGTAACGATTATGAATGGGCAATAAGACACGTGGAGACCACGAGCCAAACCTCATAAAGCAGTGGGACAGCAACTCGTATATATTAACCGGAGAATATATAAATATGAGAGGGGACGGAAACCTTTTTAGAGAGGTGAACGCTGAGGAGACACTAATCCAGATGAAAAGAACTGACGGATTTATGAACTGTGCATTAAAAATATTCTGGCAGAGTTTTATGTCATAAGGTCATAAGATGAGAGGAGAGAGACTTCTTTACCTGCGCCATAACATCCCAGAACATTTACTGTTTTATACTGTACTTTACACTACTTATTATACTGTGATGTGTTTACACAACATACACTGTATTGCATTACATACCTGTTCCATTATACACTGTAAAACGAGTATTATATGCATATGTAGGGTAAGATGACCATTAGATGACACAAAATCAGCACTTTTGATACATTTTTCCATTTTGTCATTTCATATGAATATCAACATTTGTGCAGATTTAGTCAGTTTTGAGGTTATTTGATCTAATTTTGCTCCTCTGGAAAATAGTGATCTATAACATTGTATTATTCTGAATATCAAAGTTTTTGTGTGTCTATTTGTTGATGAGGGACACACCAATGTTTTTAGATTTGTGGAGTAGAAGTTATAGCTTTTATTTTTAAGTAAAAAGATAAAATTAGACCCCATGGGGTAAGATGAGCCGCCCAGAATTGGCACAGAAGGCCCAGAGTGGTATGTTGTTATTTTTCAAATGTAATAATTAGTGTAATTAATGGGGTTGTTATTAAGTACTTCCATGAATAAGATGTACATTTCAGACATCTTCGCTTTAATTAAAACCTAGTTGAGTGAAATCATTCAGTTTGCGTTCATCGTGTTGCTATTATGCTACATATCTTGAAATAAAATGTATATGCCTATATACGGTAAGTCACAGAATCATTTTACCTTTAAATAAGTCTCTTTTAATCTCTTTTACTGGGATTCTGCTTAGTCTGTCATCAGTTATTCAACTAAATTGTCAAAATTCAATTTTAAATAGAAAAGTTGATATAGTCTTTTGATATTGATATTAGTTCTTTTGGCCTCTTTGAATAATTTTACCTTTTGTTCTAACCCCATCTTACCCTATAAATGCACACTATATGCATATAATATGTGCATGAAATATGCGTTTAGTATACTGTACACACACATTTCTGTTCGACTGTTATACAAGATTTTATTCCACTACATGGGATAGCTCATATGTGTTGCACGCAAAAGAAAGGCAAGAGAAAAGAACAGAAGGAGAGAGAAGCAGTGAGCACTAACCCCTGAAGACCATGTTTCTGTATCCGTAAAGAACGCACGCGAGTCCTCAGGGGCGTTCAAACCGGACGCGTTCTTGCGTTCAAAAACAGACGCACTGGAACGGAACAGAACGCGGTCGCTAGGGCGTTGCTATGATGTCTTTTGCTTCCAGTCAAAAGTGTTGTCTGTGTTGTCTTAGTCTGTAGATATATGTGAGTCTGTTGGATTTTTTTTTTTCGTCCAGCACATGGAAATGTTGCGTCTGATCCCCTAGTAAAGTGATGTAAAAACTGATGATTTGAGGAATGAGTTACACGCCAAGTGCCAAGTTGAATTGGTATGTAAGGGGTTTGTTTAAATAAATAGACGTGTCAGTAATAGTGCATGGTACTTGCCTTAGCAAACACAGCTAAAAAGCGAAGACCTCTGAGGCAAAGAGCGCAGAGTGAGCGCGCGCATCTCTCTCTCTCTCTCTCTCTCTCTCCTTCCCGCGCGCGCCTTCTCTCTCTTTCTCTCTCTCTCGCGCGCGTTCATCCATCCGGACAGATTCTTCTTCTCTCTCCAGTGGATACTGCGGGGAACACACGGATTGCCAGTAGGATGGATTGCTGAAAGTCCCTTTTTGCGAGATTATCCATTTATTTCTTTTCATTTCCGTCCGGTCACGCAATCTCGTCTCCATCCATCCATCCATCTATCCATCCATGTGTCCGGACGGGTTGTTCTGATTCGGACAGAATGCGGATCCTGGTGTTGTTCCCGCTGCTGTGGGGACTCAGTGAAGGGGCTTTTCCCAGCAGTGTCCAAATCGGTGAGTTACACTTCTGACACGACAGACACTTTAATAATCCCACGAGGAATATCGCAGTGCAACAGATACAATGTAGTGCATAATAATATACAATACACTGCACTATACAAATACAGAGATATGAGTCTAAAAATAGCGATGTCAAATGCTGTTTAAAATCATACCAACCTTAAGAACCTCGTGTGCTGAAATGGCTCTTTGTGTTCTCGCTCTGTTCACCTTATTAGACCCTAAAAAGCTGCTTTTCAGCACCAAATTGGGTTCTGCTGCCAGTTACAAGCCAAAGAACCAATGATGCATGAGCAGAGGACTTCGGGGAGCCAAATATAAAAGTTTGGTCAGAGAAAACCTCCTATTAGTTTAAAATTTGGGCATGGACACATCACTCAATGCCTTTGGTGGTTACGGCCCTACAAAGTGCCCTGACCTGATGCTATTTTTCTTCAAATGTGATACTGACTGATTGTATAATTGTTAAATATAATGTTTTTTAAGGGGTTATAGCATGCATGAGTTGTGCTGTTGTGTGTGTGTGTGGTCATGATGATGAAGACTGTGGTCTAAGAGCATGTTGAGTGCGCTTTTCCTCTTCAGTTCAGGGCATCACTGCAGTATTCTGGATGACCTCTTCTTCCCAATCAAACTTTACAGATTTGCAGCTCTACATTTGATTAATATCAACAAACCAAAATGCATGCCCAGCCACCCCTCACACACACACACACACACACACACACACACACACACACACACACACACACAGTTCCCTCTCCTTTTGCAGGATGTGTCTTGTGTGTGTGTGTTCAGTCTCTGCATTGCTCATTGAGATGGAGAGTCTCACGCCATAATGAGATGCAGCCGCTGACTTGCACGCCTTTGACAGCACTGCCGATAAAGTTAATACGCTAAATACGGACACACACACACACACACACGCCGCGCGCTCTCAGAGTTGCACGCAATGCCTAATGACATTTACATACCGCTGCAATGCAAATGCACAATGCTTGTGTTGTTCCTCACACATAAGAGCACGTTGTGGGATCTCAAACGGCACTTGAAGCCAAAATGTCTATCAGAAAGAGAGAATAATTAGAGAGGATGTGATGAAACTGGCCGTGCCAAGTGTAGACGTGCCGGTTCTGGTGACACGGCCACACAAGCCATCCTCAGCACACTTCATTTCCAAGATTAAAGGGATCACTCACCCAGAAATGAGCATTAAACTCACCTTCATGTCGTTCCAAACCGGAATGGCTTTCTTTAATCTGTGGAGCACAAAACGAGATGTTTAGCAGAATGTTCACACTGGTGTAACTGTACACACAAGTCTCGGTTCGGTACAATTACATGGCAATCATGCAAGACATCATTCGAAACTGTAAAGGGTCTGTTTTTATTTGTGAACACTCACAACAAAGACTAAACATTGTGCTTTTTGTAAAATAAAGAAAACAAACAGGATGTCGCATTTTTGTTTCCTTTCCGTGAAGTTTGTGGAGCGCGTCACAAAAATGAATCTGAACTCTGTGTATTGGCTACTATCAAGCTTTTGCGTGCTTCTGAACTCTTGTTTTGGGTTGGTGCGTAGATCGTCTCTTCTTCTACTGCTCTTTTTCGTGTTGTGGCGGTTAGCAAACAGCGTTGCATTACCGCACGCGCCCCCTGCTGGACTGGAGTGTGGATCGCCTGTGTCTGATTCATCATCTGACTGTATGACGTCCGTATCGTGACGGTTCTGGATGAATACATGAACCGTTACACCCCTAGTATTTTGCACAATTAAAGTGAATGCGGGCGATGACTAATAAGCTGCATAAAACAGCAATCCATGCATTACCTTTTCATCGTGAATATTGTAAATACACCGTTTTTACTGAACCTTTGCTGTGTTGTCTCATCCTTTTAACACCCACAGTAAAATCTGACCTCATTTAAAAAAAGGTCAAATTCATTGATTTGGCTGATCGTTATTCAAAATTGTTATTTGCTGAAACATTTTCATTGGTGTCTTAAATCTCATTCACATTTGTGACCCTGGATCACGTCACCAGTCACGAGTCGCACGGGTATATTTGTGGCAATAGCCAACAATACATTGTATGGGTCAAAATTATAATTTTTTTCTTCTATGCCAAAAATCATTAGGATATTAAGTAAAGATCATGTTCCATGAAGATATTTTGTAAATTTCCTACCGTAAATATGTAAAACATTTA
>NW_028117951.1:0-21280 GCF_965113295.1 Leuciscus leuciscus
CACGCACGCACACACACACACACACACGCACACACACACTGCTTTATGACTTGAATCACATCTGGAGAGCCGAGTTTCCCGCGCGTGGAGTTAGAATGACACCTAGTGCACGAAAGCAGAGCTGCAGTAATAAAGCTTAAACTACAGGACAGTTATTGAAGATCTGAGCCAGTAGAGGGCGCAGCTGAGGTGTTATTGTTCCTGGAAGACGGATGAATATCCATCCATCCATCCATCCATCCATCCATCCATCCATCCATCTATCCACCCATCTATCTATCTATCTATCTATCTATCTATCTATCTATCTATCTATCTATCTATCTATCTATCTGTTTACATATAAATTATATATATATATATATGTTTACTAATAATATAATAAATATAATAAATAATAAATACACGTATATTTAAATATCATGTGTGTGTGTATGTGTGTGTGTGTGTGTGTATAGTGTTCTTGTTATTTATATTTATGATGAATATCCATCCATCTATCTATATATCTGTTTACGTATAAATAAATTATATATATATATATATAGTGTTCTTGTTATTTATATTTATGACGATGGTATGTTTGGCGTCAAGAGCTGATTTGCCCTCAAATCCCCTAATAAAGAATCTCTTGCGGATGCGTCAATGTTTTTTTTCACACACACACACACACACACACAGAAATTCCCAGCCGGCCAGGATCTGCTCCGCCGGGGGGAAACGCCTTCTCGCCTCGCCTCGGACCCGTTCTGTTTTAATTAGCCTCCCGGTGCCGCTGGTAATTACGGTAACGAGCCGCAAATGAACCGTAATGAACCGCAAAATTCCTTTAAAAAAAGAGAAAGAAAAAAGAGCCCTCACACAAGACGCGGCGCGAAGCCCGTGATTAATAACCGTCATTCAGGAAACGGCGGGGAAAAGAAGGGGCGCGCGAGGAGTTGACACGCATTACCCTCAGCGCTGCGCGAGACCCCGTATGTCAACCCCCTCGCGCCTCCCGCGCTTCCACAATCATTTCCCGCCAATGATCAGGAGGTGTCCGCAACGGCGCTTCCTCACCTCACACCCCCGTCAGCCACACGCAGCGCGACACACACACATACACACACACATACACACACACACACACACACCGGGAGGAGCCGTCTACCCTTCCGTCACCCATACCCGCCCCTGAGGACGGTGCGTCGTTGGCGGCGTCAATATTATTTATTATTCCCGTTAGTCTCGGTATTTAGCGCCGCAGCTGCTCACGGTGATCGTTAAATCGGACGCGTCTCGTTGTTTTGTGGCGCGTGTTTTTTCTTGTAACGGGGATTATTGAGGCGGCATCAGCGCGCGGTGATGCTCTCCGTTAAAGGATCTTGAAGCGTCGCGAGTCTAAAGGTAAAGCTCGTCCATTTTCCGTCCTCCTCCGCCTCCCCCCCCCACTCGTCTATCCCTCCCCCCCCCCCCCCCCCTCTCTCTCTCTCTCTCTCTCTCTCTCTCTCTCCCCCTCTCTCCCTCTCTCTGCTGACGTGCGATGGCCAAGAGAATTAATCCGTCGCCTTTAATTGCACCGTAGTGTCCAGCGGTCTCGCGCCCTTAATGACCTCTGATCCGCGCGCCGGTGCCGCAGCAGGCGGAGAGTAATTACCGTAATTGATGCTCGAGGCGACGGTAGCGGGGGGGGGGGGGGGTGTTGGGGGGGTGGGAGCATCTCTCTCTTTCTCTTCCACATAAACACACACACACACTCATTTTGACACGGTAACTTTCTTCTGCACGGCTTATTATCGCTATTGCTTTTGTTCCTCTAATTAAGACAACAACAAATTTAAAGGCAGACCTGATGGTGTTGGATATAATGCTCTAAATTATGTCATGCATATGCATAAGAAATGTACATAAATGCATACAAAGCAGTTGCTGTTTATCTGAACTGCGTTTTAATCTGAATTTGACTGAATCTCATGTGTACAGTAAAAAAAATAAAAAAATCTGTTATACTTGGAACGTAATGGAGAATTAATCTCAAATCCACTAAAAATACAATAAGATTAAATCGGATAAACTAATTTTCTTTATTTCTTTATTTATTCATTTTTCTTCATAATTTTAGTTTAGGATCTTTTTTATTTGACTCTTATTATTTTTTTATTTTTTTTTATTACTTTTAAAATATCCATTAAGCTATTTTGTATGCATCCTTTAGGATTTGACTACATATTCTATATTTCCTGTCAATACATTTTTTCAATGAATGTAAAAAATATATAATAATTTTAGAAATGAGAAGAAACTATTAAAGTCAGCATGAAATGAAAGTTGTGATAGTCTTTTCTTCCCTGTTGTGACGTATATCCAAGAGAAAATTATTTTTAATTTTGTCTGAGGGGAATTGATAGGATGGTGGTGGTTTGCTATTGGTTGATCTCATGTGACTGACAGGTTGCCCCACCCTCATCATCAGAGAAGAGAAGAGATGTTGCTGGGAAGGGGGAAGATATTTAGATTAAAGATTACGAGGCACATTAATTTAACAAAATGATGTGCATGGATAAATAACTCACAATAAATACTGCAATATTCCCAAAAAAGTAAATTATGATTTCATGTGCATTTTAAAGGTGCATTGTGTAATATTTATGAGGATCTGTTGACAGAAATGCAATATCATATACATAACTATGTTTTCAGTGGTGTGTAAAGACCTTACATAATGAACCGTTATGTCTTTATTACCTTAGAATGAGTGTTTTCTCTCTACACACACCGCGGGTCCGCTTACATCGACATGTTTCTGCAGTGGCCCTGAACGGACAAACGCGTTTCGTCACTATGTTGTTCTTCGTGTAAAGAAGCTAGCTAAAGTCAGTGAATAAAACACTGACACAATGATGAACAAGTAACAATAATATTCGCATTAACATCGTTTTACTGAATAATTAAGTAGATATAATTTCTCAATTAATCTTTGAAAAAAAAACAAGGAAATCCCGCACACTATCCTTTGTGTGTTTTTTATAATTTTTTTTACTCATTTGGTCTTTCACCTCACCAGGTGTGCGATGGTGATTGCTAATTGATAAATTAATCTTTGTAAAGAAACCTCATTGCTTAACTGGCTACTCTCTGCTGTCTCAGACGACGACATCACTTCCTGTCGGCCACCGTAACTTCTGTTGGTTGCAATTCGCAATCTCACCACTAGATGCTGCTAAAAATTACACACTGCACCTTTAAAACATATAACAAATGTTCCGTTTACCTTCAGTTGACGAACATCTCTGTTCACCTCCACCTTTTTCCTCCACAGGACCACTGCCGTGGATGGTTGGGCATTAGTGCGTGTTTGTTTTGCTCTGATGGCGAACATGAGCAGTAGTGTGTGCATGGAAACTCCACACGCTCATGGCCACGCCCACGGCCACACCCACAACTACAACCCCACCCCCGGACGGGACTTTCCTCTTCAGATCGACTCGTGCATGAACCCGGTGTTGGACTACAGCGCGCAGATGGAGCGTTACCGCTCGTTCGCCACCTTCTATAAGAACAGCACGGCCGCCGGCGCCACGCCGTTTCCCCAAACCGCGAAAATCGCACGAATCGCCACGCCCCTATTCCCATCAGCACGCTTATCCGCGATGCCACCCTGGCCGTGTGACAACGCCATGCTATGGGGGCGAAAGCCTGCCACGGTTAACGTAAACGGACCTCACACGCATCGGACAGGCATGTCAAGGGCGGAGCCGGTGAACGTGCACATGTCCGCCAAACACATTCCACAAGACTCCGCCCTCTCGATGGGTGACAACTTCCTGTCGCCGCTGTCCGCGGAGCAGTGCCGCGGTCTCCCCGTAACGGGTGCCGAGTGCATGAACCGACTGAAGTGCCCGCCATCGGGGCCGCCCGGGGAGGCGGATCGAGGCGGGACGTTCGGAGGGATGCCCCCTTTGGGGGGGCTGTCGTTACCGCCAGGGGTCATCGTCATGACGACGCTTCACTCCGGTGCAGGGTCATCCGGGGTTACGATGTCAGACAGCGCGTTTCAGATCGCTAACGTGGCAGCGGACTGCCAGCACAGCGGCTCGTCTTGCTCCGGCTCGCCCGCGGCTCTGAACGGGAACGCTAACGGGAGTTGCAGCAGCGGGAACAGCAATGGTAGCGGAGCGGCTAAGCGTAAACGCAAGCGGTGTGGCGTCTGCGCCCCCTGCAGGAGGCTCATTAACTGCGGCGTGTGCAGCTCCTGTCGGAACAGAAAGACGGGTCATCAGATCTGCAAGTTCAGAAAGTGCGAAGAACTCAAGAAGAAGCCGGGTAGCACGATGGAGGTGGGATTCACACACACACACACATACACACACACACACACTCACTCACTCACACATATGCTGCGAGGTCTATTGAAGTGGGCTGTTTAATTGGGAATGATGTGGTGGGGGGTTTGGAGTGGAGCCCAGTCTTGGCACAAGCGGCCATAATTAACCATCGTGCATTAATGTGTGTGTGTATGTGTGTGTGTGTGTGTGATGGCTTGAGCCCTCTTATGCTGGAAAAATGCCCTTGCACTCAAGCACACACTTCATCGCTCTCTCACACACACACATTGAGGGCTGAGAGATGAGGCAACACGTTGTAAGTTTGCTGTAATAATACAAAGACGGCTTAATCTATTCACACAACCTGCTAACACCACTCACTAGAATCAAGATCAGACCATCACAAACCAGTCCAGCACCATCAGATCTTGTTCTGCGTGAAACCTGTTCTGCTGAAATTTCACAGGCAAAAAGCTCTATTGTGTCCTAAAATCTGCATGTGGAAATTTTTCTCCCTCATGCAAAATTGGCAATCACATGAATTCCTATTGAAATGACTGGATTTCGCATGTGCAAATTGCCTGAACAATGGGAAATGTAAGTGCACCTTTAGACAGGAAGAGTTTAAAGGCTCGTTCACACTATATCAGCATTGGACGATACTGTTAATTTAGTGTTCGTTCCTCAGCACTGCACATTTGGGATGTCTCCATTTAATAACAATCAAAGTCCCCCTGTGTTGAAAATCCAGCTTTTAATGTTCTTTATATGTCTATGTGGTGTTTTTAATATACTTTAAGACTAAGCATGTGTAAATTCATAAGTCGACAGCATTGCTGAGTATTTTCTCCTTAAAACTGCAGTGAACCAAAGACGGTCTCAAAAACACGCTTTGAAATCGCTGGTGTTTCTGACGTCACAAACTACCTTGTAACCAATCAGATCAACGTAGTAATCGTCAACCAGTGGATCTCTGAGCTGAGTGAGTGAGTGAGTGAGTGGAGGCGGGGTATACTAAATGAGGCAAGGGTGTCGAGTTGCATGCAAGCTATTTTAAGGCATGAAGACATTTTTTTTCAAGGAAAAAACGTTTAAATATGTAATTTTAGTGATCAAAGATGGGGATCAAATTATTGACTACAGGGGAACTTTAAGGAAAACATCTCAAATGTGCAGTGCTGAGGAGGTTCTAGGAACTGTTTGAAAACATTACATTTAAGCTTTTAGCAGATGCTTTATCCAAGGGCACCAAATGCCAACGCCATGCTCCACTGTTTGAGCTACAGGAACGCCTAGCAAGTAAACTAGATGTTCAAGACAGTTGCTTGAGAGTAATATGCAGTAAGTGATACTACAGTAGACCAGCGGCTCAGTCAAATAACAGTGCATCAATCAAAAGTCATAGTGATGACACTGACTTTTTGAAAAATACGAGAATGTACAGTTGCGCCCTTGGACAGATAGTTTACATGCTATTTGGTGTCTCAACCTAAACTCTTGATTGTCTTTCAGTTGTTCAATCCTTACAAACTTTATCAAAATCTAGTGGCTATTATGTAAATGTTTTCAGAGGCCAGTTATATAAACATAACCAGTATGTTAAAGTCTGCCTGTAGTCAATCCCTTAAAACTCATATTTGATCACCAAAATTACATATATAAACGTTTTTTTCCTTGAAAAAATGTCTTCATGCCTTAAAATATCTTGAATGTAACTCGACATCCTTGCCTCATTTAGTATACGCAGTTCTATGAATATGCAAATGAGCCCCGCCTCCACTCACTCACTCAGCTCAGAGATCCACTGGTTGACGATCACACGTTGATCTGATTGGTTACAAGGTAGTTTGTGACGTCAGAAACACCAGCGATTTCAAAGCGTGTTTTTGAGACTGTCTTTGGTTCACTGCAGTTTTAGGGAGAAAATACTCAGCAATGGTGTCGACTTATGAACTTACACATGGTTTGTCTTAAAGCGTATTAAAAACACCACATAGACATATAAACAACATTAAAGTTTGATTTTCACCACAGGGGGACTTTAAAAGTTACATCCAGTCTTAATTAGATGACTAACTTGTAACACTAGTCTAAGTAGTTTATGCAACCGTCCACTGGCGTTTCATAATTATCCAAAGCGACTTGCAAAATCAAATTCATAATTGGATACAAAAGCAATTCATCAAAGAGCCAACAATAATAGTGACATACACAGCGTACGGAAACGTGGTGTGCATACGGGTCTGTTGTGTTCGGTTTCCCAATTTAATTCTCATTTTTAAATGATCCAATACTTTGAATCATTGCTTCTCATCTTGAAGGTGACTCGCACCATTATTCACACGTGTAACACATGGTTTCAGTGATTAACTGGGTCATTATGTCGAACTAAACTGTGTTTTCCCACAGAGAGCACCGTCAGCAGGAGCCGCTGACACCTTCCGCTGGTTCTTCTGAAGGGCTCGCCAACAAACCACATCATACACCAGACTCAAAACTAGAAGAACTGTAGGTCATACGCCTACAATCCGATCATACGGTTCCGCAATCAGGGAATCTCTCCGAACTCCTCGCTTTCTACCCCTTCCCCTCAGGACTCACTGTGGCACTGGGGCATCAGGTGCACATGCCCCGTCGAGGGCCAGTCTCCGGTCTCACCTCACCTCAAACAAACACCAATGGCATAGAGAAACAGAGACTTGATTCCAGTCGTATCAGGTCCCCATCCGAGCTCAAAGGAACAGTTCACCTGGCTGAAATCGAACATTTAAAGGGGTAGTTCACCTAAAAATGAACATTCTGTCATTAATTACTCACCCTCATGTCGTTCCAAACCCGAAAGACCTTCGTTCATCTTTCGGAACACAAATTAAGATATTTTTGATGAAATCCGATGGTTTAGGGGGGGCTCCATTGACAGCTATGTAATTAACACTTTGAAGGCCCAGTAAGGTAGGAAAGACATCGTTAAAACACATCCTCTCATGAACGCGCGTCGGAGACTGATACGCAAGAGAAGAAATTGTTGAATAAAGTCCCTATTTTGTTTTTTTGCCGCACAAAAAGTATTCTCGTCACTTCATAAAATTAAGGTTGAACCACTGTAGTCACATGGCCTATTTTAACGATGTCTTTCCTACCTTACTGGGCCTTCAAAGTGTTAAATAGCTGTCAATGGAACCATCGGATTTTATCTAAAATATCTTGATTTGTGTTCCGAAGATTAACGAAGGTCTTACGGGCTTGGAACGACATGAGGGAGAGTAATTACTGACAGAATTTTCATTTTTGGGTGAACTACCCCTTTAAGGTCCTTACACAGAGTCCGAAATTTTCGTTTGCGTTTTTTCGTATTCGTCATTCTGTGGCTCTGAATTGTCGAAACACCTCTCAGAATGTTTTGCTACGGATGCGAAAAACCCGATCCGATCCGAATTTTTTTATGTCGGACGAAAGTTTTGGAGGCAGTGTGTAAACATGATTGACCCAACGTGAGGTCGTATTTATTTTTTAACGTGCGAAAATTTCGGACTCAGTATGCGATGACCTTCAGTGTGCAATGATGACCTTGACTCATCATTTACTTGCCTTTGTGTCATTCGAACCACTTGCTTTCTCCTGTGGAAGACAAGTGGAGGTTATTTGGAGGTAAACTCTTAAAGGACAAAAAAACCACATTATTAAAGTAGTCGTGCACTACAATAGGCTCTATTTAATTGAAGACGTGATGGATAGATCGAAAGGAGCGGGATTTTCTTTAAAAAACACCTTGTTCCACTGAAGAAAGCAATCCATAGAGTGATTAAATGATGACAAAAGGTAAATTTTTAATGAGTGAACGATTCCTTTAAAACACCTTTCTGTTGCATGGGTAGAAAAGTGTTTTGTTTTTAACTAAAGACTTTAAGAAATAACTTTGTTTATTGCTGTTGTGACGCCTCACTGTCTTGATGAATAAGAGACTCTTAGGATGGCTTGTTGATTAAATGTGATCCTTTTTGAACTGTGACTTTCTGTGTGCTCTGCCTTTATTTACACTAACGTGTTTTGTTAAGTGGTTAACGGCTTGATTTGGGCTAGATAACGTGCTGACGGCGCGACGTGATAAGATGTCACTCGGAGAGCGTATAAATGGCGTTTCTAATTCTGATTCTTCGAGCTCAGATGAGCAGGGAAAGATGGCGGAGGCACATCTCGGCGTTAAAGCGCTCGGCACATCACTGTACATGTCATCTCTTTATTGTTGGGCCTCTATGACGACTCCCATGTTGCTAGGCAACATGAATTACAATGACATGAAGTCCTGTGTTCTAGAATAAGGGAGGGGCTGAGATGCCTTCACTCCGGCTGAGATTTACATCACACACTCGCCTGTTAGTGTGTGTGCGCGTGTGTGTGTGAGAGAGAGTATGTGTGCGTGTGTGTGTGAGAGAGAGAGTAAGGGGCAAAGACACATTCTCCTAGCCCTATTTAAAAACTAAAATACTATTATATACATATATTAATCACATTAAATAATAAATAATTATGTTAAATTCTTACTATATACTTATAAATCAGAATATCTATCTATCTATATAATATATATATTATAATATTATAATATATATGTATACACATCTATCTATACTTGCATATTAATCACATATAAAAAAAGAAATATGTTAAAATGTTAAAATACTAATCTACCATATATTTCTCAAATCTAAAACATATTGAATGATAACTAATTAATCTCACAAATCATCTGGAGACTAAACGAGAAATAATTGTGTTAAACCTTAATATAAATCCGGAAGGTATAGAATTGAACTGAATATATGAATCAACACTGAACTGATTTCAGCAGAACAAAGACACGGTTGTTTTTTTAGAGATTCTTTACAGCGAGATTGAAATCTGTTGGCATCATGGATAATTTTCTGTAAAGCTGCTTTGATACACCTTCACACACACACATATATAAATATAAATATATATGAATCAAAGGCTGTAAAGGCATGAATATTTCCATGCATGAGCCAGTTTTTGCCTGTAAACCTGTCCTAAATTCACGAACCCCCCCCCCCACACACACACACACTAGCAGTGACACTGACGCCTCGTGCTTTGATGAACGCTGTTATTCCTCACACATTCACACACCAGGTTCTGCTCCGGATGCACGGGAACGCTGGGAATTTCAAGCATCATTAACTCGAGGCTTTATAGACTGCCATTAATTGTTTTAATTGAACTATTTTCCACCTCACAGGGCAAATAATCTTTCAAGATAATTATAGAAAAAAAAAACTATCCTACTTTTAGGACAATTAAAAAAATTTTTTTTAGAAGCAATTAAGCACTTTTTCCCCCAAAAGATTTGATTACTGTATAATGTGTTCATACGTTTTTTTTATTTTTTTTATTCGTAAATGATTGTGAATCTTTCTAATATGATGATTTTTACATAGGCCTATCAGGTTTTAAGAGCAGTTCCATATGATGCATAAAAAACAATAATATAAATGTGTTGTCTTGCATAACCGTAATGACAATTACATATAAAAATTGTTTAATTGTCTTAAACATAACAATCACTGATCTATCTATCTATCTATCTATCTATCTATCTATCTATCTATCTATCTATCTATCTATCTATCTATCTATCTATCTATCTATCTATCTATCTATCTATCTATCTATCTATCTATCTATCTATCTATCTATCTATCTATCTATCTATCTATCTATCTATCTATCTATCTATCTATATCAGTGGTTACAATGCAAAAATGGTCCTAAAATAGGCCTTTTTTTTATTATTTAACATAAAATACTTATTATTCACCAAATATTATATCCATAATATTTTAATTACATGAATTATTTTATTTTGATCAGCGTCAGTTGACATAAAATGTATCACATTCATATCAAATAATTTCATTATCAGTTATTTTATAATAATAGTCATGACTAATTAATCAGTTGAATTTACCAGGAAAATCGTCCCGTCCAAGTTTAAATTAAAATGTTAAAATACACAACAACAAAAAAACAGGTGCCTTATTAGCGAAGTCATTTGCAATCAAGCTCAACATGTAACATCAACACAAAGACTGATTGTGATCTGTTGGGTTGTTAACAGACCCCAGTATTTTTCCAGTCCAAATATCTAACATTTCTTAAATCAAGATGCATTTACTAAAGTAGTAAAATTACATAAGACATTATGTCCTGTTTTCTGGGGAAATAAATAAAAATTAAGTGAGTTTTTGCTTAACCCTTTCATGCATGAATTATGATAACCTCAGTCATTTTTTTCCTATGTGTTTTTATTGCTCTTAGGGCATGAAAAACAAGAATTGATTTTTATTTTATTTTTTTACACATTTTTCAAAGAGATCTTCAGATGTCCACTTGAGTGGACAGCATGCGGTTATGGTTTAAACTGAAGATATACTGTATTAAATAAGACAATAATCAAACAGATGAAGTATGTGAATTTAACGAACTAATCAATACAATTATATCAAATCATGTGAAAACTATAAAATATATACAAAAAATACCAATGCAAAATATTGCAAAGGCTTCATACAACTTCATACAAGTTGCACTTCGCATATCTTTGATATCAGAACATGAGGATGTGATTCCATCAGAATTTTCTACAGTCTGTCAAGGTACAACTGTGGAAACCACTCAGATGCTCCCTCCAGTGCACCAGAGTATGGAGATTTACCCTTATTAGCTGATAATTCTGATTATGTTCAAGATGGACATGCACATTTCTATCATAGCCCTCCTCTGAGAAAACCAAGCGATACATTTTTTCCAATCTCATCTGAAATGATCAGTGTTGGGGGTAACGCATTACAAGTAACATGCATAACGCATTCAGATTACTTTTTTGATGTTACAAGTAAAGTAATGTGTTACAAGTAACATGCATTACCTAATCAGATTACTTTTTGATCTAACAAGTAATTAACTACAAGTAACATGCATTACATAATCAGATTACTTTTTGATGTTATGAGTAAGGAAACGCATTACAATAACATGCATTACATAATCAGATTACTTTTTGATGTTATGAGTAAAGAAATGCATTACAAGTAACATGCATTACATAATCAGATTACTTTTTGATGTTATGAGTAAAGAAATGCATTACAAGTAACATGCATTACATAATCAGATTACTTTTTGATGTAACGAGTAAAGAAATGCATTACAAGTAACATGCATTACATAATCAGATTACTTTTTGATGTTATGAGTAAAGAAATGCATTACAAGTAACATGCATTACATAATCAGATTACTTTTTGATGTAACGAGTAAAGAAATGCATTACAAGTAACATGCATTACATAATCAGATTACTTTTTGATGTAACGAGTAAAGAAATGCATTACAAGTAACATGCATTACATAATCAGATTACTTTTTGATGTTATGAGTAAAGAAATGCATTACAAGTAACATGCATTACATAATCAGATTACTTTTTGATGTTATGAGTAAAGAAATGCATTACAAGTAACATGCATTACATAATCAGATTACTTTTTGATGTAACGAGTAAAGAAATGCATTACAAGTAACATGCATTACATAATCAGATTACTTTTTGATATTATGAGTAAGGAAATGCATTACAATAACATGCATTACCTAATCAGATTACTTTTTGATCTAACAAATAAAGTAATGCATTACAAGTGTCATACATTATGTAATCACATGACTTTTTTCGACGTCAATGAAAATTACATTCTAATAATACAAATAAATTTATTTACAGTAAAAAAGTCACTGCAGATTAAGTTTTTAAGTTTTAAGTTTCAAAAACAATATTCACAATATAATTATGAACTGTAGCTGAAATATAGCAGTTGATGCATGACGTCCACTACAGTGGACATGTGATTAATCAGAGTTTTCTCTCAATCTAAAATCAAAACTTGGAAAATTTTACTTTGATATGACTCATTAGATATTGCTTGATGCTGCAATATTTTTTTTTACCTACAAGAGTCTCCTAGGATAGAAGGAATGGGTGGATATTCCGGAGCAACTTGGCATGTCTGACTGAACCTTGGCCATCTTGGTTTGGAGGGGGAATAAATTGAAACACAAAGGCTTGCCACTTGGTTGCAATTTATAGGATGATGCACCAGGGTCCAATGAAGAGGCTGATGTGCAACTTTGCCATAAAAACCCGTGCAAATTCAAGAAAATGCTTTTTTAATAGCTGTCCACTGTAGTGATCACTATGCGTGAAAGGGTTAAAACAAAATTATCTGCCAATGGGGTCAGAAAAATAATGTTGTTTCTGTTTGAACTCTAGTAAATGCATCTTGATTTAAGAATTTTTAGATATTTGAACTGGAAACTAGACAAAAATGAAAGCATTTTTTTGCAGTGTATATCATCTGGATTACACAATCAGAGGTTATCAAATTAAAAAAGTAGCCTACTTGGACTTAAAATTTAGAGTGAGAAAAGAAAGATTTAAGCTTGAATGCGGTGTTTGCCGTCCTCAGTCTCTCAGCGGCCATGTTTGAGGCGTGATCTCCTTCATGTCGAACTCTTGGATGGCAAATGTCACTTCACGCCATTTCCTGAAGTAAAACTGCTCTTCAGTGACACAATCCTGCACCACGTAACTCTCGATCTTCAGCAGCGGCAGATCCTGGAGTCACATCACAACAATTCATCCGTTTATGATCCGATACTGATCATCAGAATCATCAGAGTTCAACACACTTAAACTCAGAGTCCAATTGGGATTTACAGATTTACATAATATATCTGTTCTTGACAGTTTTTTATTTCAGTTTCATCTTCTTAGAATCAGGGTTATAGTTTAAGTTATACTAATTATACTTATACTAACTAATTATATAAACTTAAAAAAATTAAATAATTAACTGAAATAAAATAAAAATATGAAAACTTTAACAGCTGTTGTCAAGGCATCGTTTCTAATCACAAGTTCAAGTACTAAAATAACTAAAACTAAAACTGACAATTAACTAAAAAACTACATAGACATAAAAAAAGGGCAAAATAACTACAACTTTTATTTCAGCTAGCTAATTATTTCTAATTTTGTTGAAGTTGAAGTACATAAGTAACTAAAACTTAAACCAAAAACTACACTGACATATAAACCAAAATTAAAATATTAAAATAAAACCTAATTAAAAATATTAACAAAAACCATAATAGTACCTCAATGATACTATGAAAATAACTAAAACTTATTTTATTTCAGCTAGGCAACATTTCTAATTTTTGTTTAGTGTAAGTTGCAAGTACTAAAGTAACTAAAACTATACTGACATGTTAAAAACATATAAAAATTAAAAAAAATTAAAAATTTAGATACAAATACAAAAATAAAGCCTAAATCAAAATATTGACAAAAACTATAGGCCTAATAGAGTCTTGATGATAATAACACTGCTGAAAATCTCTTGCTGGATATTAGTTTTTGTTTAAGCACAAAAGTAACTAAAACTAAAAACAAAAACTCAAAAACTAAACTGACACATTAAAACAAACACAAATAACTAAAACATTGAAATTAAAATGAAATCTGATTCAAAATATTAACAAAAAAACATAATAGTATCTCAATGACACTATAAAAATAACTAAAACTTATTTTATTTCAGCTAGGCAACAGTTCCGATTGTAGTTTAGCGTCAGTTAAAGTAGTAAAGTAACTAAAACTTAATAAAAAATATACAGACATGTTAAAAACTACCCAAAAACTACAATATTACAAAAAAATTTAAAATATAAAAATAAAACCTAATTCAAAATATTAACAAAAACTATAAAAGCAACTCAATGATAGTAAGATAACAGAAGAAGAAAGAGTCACCTGGATGGTGAGGTACGCGAATTTGAGAATTACAAAAAGTACAAAAATTAGTAAAGCTTAAAAATGAAAATGAAAACAGAAAATATAAAAAAATAAACCCTAATTCAAAATATTAAGAAAAACTCTCTCAATGACACTAAGATCACAGAAGCAGAAAGAGTTCACAGGTGTGTTACCTGGATGGTGAGGTAAGAGGCGATGAGACCCCAGTCGTGTTTGCAGTCGCCACAGAGCATCTTCTTGTTCTTACTGAAGCCACAGAAGGATCTTGGTTTCTTATGAGGAACAGTTGTAAAGCGTTCGAACATGGAGCGATCCAGAGCGATGTGATGAGACTCCTGCGGGAAAGAGAGAATGAGAAAAATGATAGACAGACACACAAACAGAAAGATGGTCCTAAAACCAACACATCCTTAGTAAAACTGGGGACACAAAACAGCTTTTATGGCTCTGAAAAGTGTTATAGTGTATCCTTAAACAGCCTAAAACCTTTGACATAAAACATTTACTATAAAATATTAACTTGAGATTTTAAGTTCATATTTTAATAAATTAACTAAATTAACATTCACGTGTTTATGGTTCGTTAATGCTGGTTAATCTTCATATGTGACCACACGCAGGTGTATTTAATTTTTTGGGAGTTTTAATTGGGTTGTTTTTATTTTAAAACTATTTATTTTAGGTGTAGCGCTGCTTGATTTGATGATTATTTTGTCATCAAATCAACAAAACAAGGTTTTAAGTTATTTTAAGATAAATAATTCAAAAAGCTTGAAGTTTAAAGGTTTGAAGTTTTTTAAGATAAGTGTAGTTTAAAAAGCTTGAAGTTTGTCTTTTTTTTTTTTAAGATAAGTAGTTTGAAAAGTTTCAAGTTTCAAGGTTAAGTTTTTTTTAAGATAAATAATTTAAAAAGCTTGAAGGTTTTAAGTTTTTAAAGATAAGAAGTTTAAAAAGACTTGAAGTTTTACTTTTTTAAGATAAGTAGTTTAAAAAGCTTGCAGGTTTTAAGATTTTTTAAGATAAGTCGTTTGAAACGCTTGAAGGTTTTAAGTTCTTTTAAGATAAATAATTTAAAAAGCTTGAAGTTTAAAGGTTTGAAGTTTTTTAAGATAAGCAGTTTAAAAAGCTTGAAGTTTTACTTTTATTGTTTTTTAAGGTAAGTAGTTTAAAAAAAGCTTGAAGTTTTACTTTTTTAAGGTAAGTAGTTTAAAAAAGCTTGAAGTTTTACTTTTATTGTTTTTTAAGGTAAGTAGTTTAAAAAGCTTGAAGGTTTTAAGTTTTTTTAAGATAAGTAGTTTGAAAAGCTTGAAGTTTAAAGGTTTTAAGTTTTTTTAAGATAAGTAGTTTAAAAAGTTTGAAGGTTAAGTTTTTTTAAGATAAATAATTTAAAAAGCTTGAAGTTTGAAGGTTTTAAGTTTTTTTAAACATAAGTAGTTTCAAAAGCTTGAAGTTTGACTTTTTTAAGATAAGTAGTTTAAAAAGCTTGAAGGTTTTAAGTTTTTTAAGATAAGTAGTTTGAAAAGCTTGAAGTTTAAACGTTTTAAGTTTTTTAAGATAAGTAGTTTAAAAAGCTTGAAGTTTGAAGGTTAAGTTTTTTTAAGATAAGTAGTTTGAAAAGCTTGAAGGTTTTAATTAAAAAAAAAAGATAAGTAGTTTAAAAAGCTTGAAGTTTGAAGGTTAAGTTTCTTTTAAGATAAGTAGTATAAAAACAGCTTGAAGTTTGACTTTTTTTAAGATAAGTAGTTTGAAATGCTTGAAGGTTTTACGTTTTTTAAAGATAAGTAGTTTGAAACGCTTGAAGGTTTTAAGTTCTTTTAAGATAAATAATTGAAAAAGCTTGAAGTTTAAAGGTTTGAAGTTTTTTAAGATAAGTAGTTTAAAAAGTTTGATGTTTGAAGGTTAAGTTTTTTTAAAGATAAATAATTTAAAAAGCTTGAAGTTTTACCTTTTTTTAAGATAAGTAGTTTAAAAAGCTTGAAGGTTTTAAAGTTTTTTAAGATAAGTAGTTATAAAAGCTTGAAGTTTAAAGGTTTGAAGTTTTTTAAGATAAGTAGTTTAAAAGCTTGAAGGTTTTTAAGTTTTTTAAGATAAGTAGTTATAAAAGCTTGAAGTTTGACTTTTTTTGTTTTTTAAGATAAGTAGTTTGAAAAGTTTGAAGTTTGAAGGTAAAGTTTTTTAAGATAAATAATTTAAAAAGCTTGAAGTTTGAAGGTTTTAAGTTTTTTAAGATAAATAATTTAAAAAGCTTAAAGGTTTTAAGTTTTTTAAAGATAAGTAGTTTAAAGAGGCTTGACATTTAAAGGTTACGTTTTTTTAAGATAAGTAGTTTAAAAAGCTTGAAGTTTGACTTTTTTTAAAGATAAGTAGTTTAAAAAGCTTGAAGTTTGACTTTTTTAAGATAAATAATTTAAAAAGCTTGAAGTTTGAAGGTTTTAAGTTTTTTTAAACATAAGTAGTTTAAAAAAGATTGAAGTTTGACTTTTTTTCTTTTTTAAGATAAGTAGTTTAAAAAGCTTGAAGTTTGACTTTTTTTAAGATAAGTAGTTTAAAAAGCTTGAAGGTTTTAAGTTTTTTAAAGATAAGAAGTTTAAAAAGGCTTGAAGTTTGACTTTTTTAAGATAAGTAGATTTAAAAGCTTGAAGGTTTTAAGTTTTTTTAAGATAAGTAGTTTAAAAAGCTTGAAGTTTTACTTTTTTTAAAGATAAGTAGTTTAAAAAGCTTGAAGGTTTTAAGTTTTTTTAAGATAAGTAGTTTTAAAAGTTTGACTTTTTTAGTTTTTTAAGATAAATAATTAAAAAAGCTTGAAGGTTTTACGTTTTTTTTAAACATAAGTAGTTTAAAAAGCTTGAAGTTTGACTTTTTTGTTTTTTAAGATAAGTAGTTTGAAAAGTTTGAAGTTTGAAGGTTAAGTTTTTTAAGATAAATAATTAAAAAAGCTTGAAGTTTGAAGGTTTTAAGTTTTTTAAGATAAATAATTAAAAAAGCTTAAAGGTTTTAAGTTTTTTTAAGATAAGTAGTTTAAAAAGCTTGAAGTTTTACTTTTTTAAAGATAAGTAGTTTAAAAAGCTTGAAATTTGACTTTTTTTGTTTTTTAAGATAAATAATTTAAAAAGCTTGAAGTTTGAAGGTTTTACGTTTTTTTTAAGATAAGTAGTTATAAAATCTTGAAGATTTTACTTTTTTAAACATAACTAGTTTGAAAAGTTTGAAGTTTGAAGGTTTTAAGTTTTTTTTAAACATAAGTAGTTTAAAAAGCTTGAAGGTTTTAAGTTTTTTAAAGATAAGAAGTTTAAAAAGGCTTGAAGTTTTAAGGTTTTAAGGTTTTTTAAGATAAGTAGTTTAAAAAGCTTGAAGTTTTACTTTTTTAAAGATAAGTATTTTAAAAAGTTTGAAGATTTTAAGTTTTTCAATATAAGTAGTTTAAAAAGCCTGTGGTTTAAAGGTGAAGTATTTTATTTTATTATTTTTAACTAATTATAAAAAATGAAGAGAAATATATTAGTACTGTTATGAGACAATTGTACTTTCCCCGCTTCACTCATGCAGTGCATTTGTGATATGATAATCACACACATCACAATTTCACATTTATTTCAATTTATTGTGCAGCCCTATGTATTTATTTTATGATTTATGTAATGATGAAGGCCATACCTGCACGACTCGGAGGCTGTCACTCAAGCATGCAAACTTCTTGCACTTTCCGCAGAGGAGCCGGTAACTGCCTTGCTTTTTGGGCTTTTCGGGACTGGCGCTGACGTGATCCCTCCGGGCCTTATCATCTCTCTGCAACCTGTCCACCTGAACACACACACACACACACACACACACACACACACAGATCAAGCGTTCGACGTCACGTAGCAGAGACGCACTGATGTTTAAAACATGCAATGAAAGTGCAGAACCTTGTAACTGAGATCCGGGCGGCTCTGCAGTTCCACAATCGCCTCCTCCACGATTTTCTCCTTCTGCATGTTCATTCTCTCCTTCATAATGCGATCCTTATTACTGGAGATCAGGAAACACCGACTGCCCTGCGCACGACCACGACCTACACACACACACACACACAAAGGTTTGTTTTGCTATCATTGTGAGGACATTCCATAGGCATAATGATTTTTATACTAGACAAACTGTATTTTCTATGCCCTACACTAGCTCTAAACCTGCCCATCACACACACACACACACACACACTAACCCGACCGCTAAACCTACCAATCACACACACACACACACTAACCCGACCGCTAAACCTACCAATCACACACACACACACACACACACAAACCCTACCCCTAAACCTGCCCCTCACACACACACACACACACACACACACACACACACTAACCCTACCCCTAAACCTGCCCATCACACACACACACACACACACACACACACACACTAACCCGACCGCTAAACCTACCAATCACACACACACACACACACACACACACACACACACACACACACACACACAGTGAATCGGTGTATTTGTGTTTATATGAGTGTGAAAGACTGTACGTGTTTGTTACCTCGAACTTGCACCATCTTCACCACGTTACCCACGTACTCGTACATCAGAACCAGGTTGCATTGTGGGATATCGATGCCTTCGTCAGCGACTGATGTGGCGATGAGTATCTTACTCTGATCTGAGCTCTTGAAAGAGTCCAAAACACCCTTCTTACTGGTCGGAGTCATTCCTGTAGCACAAATGATTCACATTTCAACAGGAAAAAGTCAATGATTTGATCATTACTACAGTGATTATCATGTTATATGTTTGGGAACACTTCTAACCCTAATTGATCGAGTGTTTAGCTTTTCATTTCTTAAACAGCCATGTATGAAGACACATCATGGCCATATTTCAGGATGACAATGTTAAGATTCATCAGGCTCAAATTATGAAAGAATGGTTAGATTAAAAATAATTTTCACCTATTTCTAATTCAATTCATTGAAAGTATTTGTGATGTGCTGGAGGAGACTCACTCTTGCATTGTCAGTACAAGATCGTGGCCAAGAATTGATGCACCTCTTGATGGAAAGTAATGTTTTAAAGTGTCTTCCTACATGGTTGTTTAAGAAATTAAAAGCTAAACACTCGATCAATTAGAGTTAGAAGAACTGTAGCAGCACTAAGTTGAAGTCCTAAAGTAACTTAATAAAAGCTACATTGACATATATATATATTTTTTTGATTATTATGATAAAAAATTTGATTTCGATTTAAAATGCAAATTTTTAATAAAGACAAAAAAGGGCTTGATTTCAGGGCTGCACAATTTGCCCAGAAAATATTTATTATTTATCAATGAGACAATACATTTTTTTTTATAATTCTACTGTAAAATTACTGTTATTACTAAATATTACATTTTAAAATATATTAAATACAATATTACAAAAAAATAAGAAATATTATAATGTATTATAATAATAATAATTTTATTTTATAGTACAACTCTAAGGTTACAATACTAATATTTTTTCACTCTTAATTTCTTCATTTTCAAACATACCATCTGGCTTTATTTTGGAGGTTTTTAATATGTTTAATATTATATGTTTGGCCTTTTTTTATGTGTTTTTTATTATGTTATATGTTATTTGTCGAGATTCCAGCTCTGCTCACTCTGGATTTTTTTTATTTAAATTTTTTTTGGTTTTAATATATTATATACATGTATATATATATATATATATATATTATAAAACTAAAATTTTTATAATAAAAAAGTAATAATATACATATATATCTGTCTGCAAAACTAATTTCAAGTACTTAAGCAGAAGCTTTTTTTAAATCATGAAACACGTGAATGCTGTGTGTGTGTGTGTGTGTGTGTGTGTGTGTGTGTGTGTGTGTGTGTGTGTGTGTGTGTGTGTGTGTGTGTGTGTGTGTGTGTGTGTGTGTGTGTGCGTGTTTAAATCCCCACCTGAGCCGGTAAAGTTGGATTTTCGTCCTTTTCCGATCAGAACTCCAGGCATCAGGAACTTCAGGGAATCTGTGTCATCAATCCATTTCTTCATGGCCTTATATATAAACACACACACATGAATCCGACATCACATTCGGAGAAGAAACACATTTCCCTGGTTTCACAGAAAAGGCTTCAGGCTAAAGGCTTGTTTAAGCTGTTTTAACTGAAAGCATATCCTAAAATATGTCTGCTATTATACAGTCTCAAGAGCCACACCAGTAACGTTTCATTCGGGAACACTTTACAATAAGGTTCATTAGTTAACATTAGTTAACTACCTTAGTTAACATCAACTAAGAATGAACAATGTTTCTACAGCATTTATTAATCTTAGTTAATATTAATTTAGACATTTACTAATACATTATTAAAATCAGAGGTGGTATTTGTTAACATTAATACATCAACTAATGAACCTTATTGTAAAGTTTTACCTTTTCTTCAAAGGCATGTTTATTAAAGCTACAGTAATGCTAAGGTTTACAATAAGGTTCATTAGTTAACATTAGTTAATGTATTAATCAACATGAACTAACAATGAGCAATACATTTGTTACTGTATTAGTTCATCTTTGCTAATGTTAGTTAATAAAAATACAGCTGTTCATTGTTTGTTCATGTTAGTTCACAGTGCATTAACTAATGTTAACAAATACAACCTTTAATTTTAATGACATTAATATTAACTAAGATGAATAAATGCTGTACAAGTTTTGTTCATTCTTAGTTGATTTTAACTAACAAAAATCTAACTTTTTATGTAAACTGACTTTATTAAAATTAGGACCGGTGGCCAGTTCTTATAAACTTCTTAGACTAGTCTTAAAAGTTAGCCATGTAATTATGATCACCTCTTGTCTTACAGACACAGTCTTAACGAAGTGGCTAAGTTTATGCAACTGGTCCCTGTCTTCAAGAAAAAAATGAGATGACTAACTTTTCAGACTAGTCTAAGCAGTTTATGCAAATTATAAGTTTATGCAACCAGCCCCAGGCCATTATTTGCAGGAGTCACATGACTGAGGCCAGGGGGCCAATTGCATAAATTATAATTTGCATAAACTGCTTAGACTAGTCTGAAAAGTTAG
>NW_028117950.1:0-21254 GCF_965113295.1 Leuciscus leuciscus
AGAACAAGTTGGTCACTGTTGTTTGAAGTGAAGTGTCTGCTCTTCTTCAGTGTAAAAACTCAGAGAGGTCGAAGTCTGTATCACATCTATCAAACTCAAACAGACAAAATTCACAAGTTCACAAAAGGTGATATAACTAACAAAATATATGTTAATATTTTAATGCAATGGTCAAAATATTAGCCAACCCAAATCACAAACATAAAATACTCTAAAACTCTACTTATTTTACATTATAATCAAATTAATATTACTGAACTGAGACGGAGCATAAATATACCCACCCACAGCCTGCAGTACACAATAGGTGTGTTCGACATCGGCTGCGGCTGGATGTAACCGATCGGCGAGAGTAGCCGCGTGCAGGCGGGGAGGAGCTGCAAACGGAGACGTGAAGTCGGACACTTTCTGGTTCCCGTATTGACCGCTCACGTGGTGTTTGCATACTTTACCACAGCTAAAGAGAAGCCCAAGAGGCGAAACTCTGTTGTGTTATGGGTAACAGTTTGTAGATGGCGCTGTGGAGGCGCGTCCGCCATTATGGACTGAAAGCTGCTGAAATCGTTAGCGATCTTATGGCACCACTTCCATTTTAGTACTGTTTATAGATCATGTGTGCACTTGCTAGATTTCACATCTTTTTTGTACCTTTCCGCCTGTAATAGGACATTCACAGATTGTTTTTGTTCTTGCCATTGAAACGTTCACTGTGTGCACTTTCACTGAAGATGTTGAAAAAACAAGTTGTTAATATTTTTGTGATATTCTATGTAAGATTAACTGTCTTTAGAAATTTTCATTTATAATTGTATTTATTTTTTTAGGGTTAGGGTTAGGGTTAGGTAGGGAGGTAAAAACGACTTTCACCCTCATTAGTAACCACCCTCATTAGCATATATGGCATCTGATTGGCCGAATCTGGCCAGTGGGTGGGTCTGTGTCCCCTGAGTGGTGTACAGTAGGTTTCACCAGATAAAAGCACTGTATTTATGAAATATGACCTTTTAATGTAATGTCCACAGACAGCATATAGGGAATCTGTCAAATAAGTTACAGGCGGGACTTTATCCAAAACATCCCAGCTGTAACTTATTTGACAGGACTCCTATATGCTGTCTGTGGACGGTTGAGTTTTATGCAAATTATGCATAATTAATGGCTGCAATGTACATCAGTGGGTGGGTCTGTGTCCCCTGAGTGGTGTACAGAAGGTTTCACCTCATAAACAGACAGCCTAGAGGCCGCGTCGAATAAGTTACAGGTGGGACTTTAACAAAAACATCCCACCTGTAACTTATTTGACAGGACCCCAGTTTTCTCGGGCCTCGAGCAAGGCGCATTAATGAGACTGGGCTCATGTGAAACTGCACAACACGAGCTTTCTCGTGATATAAAATACAGTTTGATTGCCCTTTGTAATTGCCCTTTTGATTGTGCCACTTGTCCCTCTAAGAAGTTGGACGCCGACCGCTCGGGGCCGCATAACTAGTTAGCATGCCGGAGTCTCGTTCGTTATCGGAATGAACCAGACAAATCGCTCCACCAACTAAGAACGGCCATGCACCACCACCCACAGAATCGAGAAAGAGCTATCAATCTGTCAATCCTTTCCGTGTCCGGGCCGGGTGAGCTTTCCCGTGTTGAGTCAAATTAAGCCGCAGGCTCCACTCCTGGTGGTGCCCTTCCGTCAATTCCTTTAAGTTTCAGCTTTGCAACCATACTCCCCCCGGAACCCAAAGACTCGTGGTTTCCCGCACGCTGCCCGGCGGGTCATGGGAATAACGCCAACCGGATCGCGGGTCGGCATCGTTTACGGTCGGAACTACGACGGTATCTGATCGTCTTCGAACCTCCGACTTTCGTTCTTGATTAATGAAAGGCACATAGATGGTACTAAGTAGTGGTCTGTGCTTGACAGTGGGCCTCTGGAAAGAGGCAAATTTAGGCTAATTAATTATTTTAATAACTTTTGTTATTTTATATAGTTCTTTACTATGTTTTGTTGTTAACATAAAGGAATTCACTAATGATCCTTCATGTCAAGGCGTCCTATTTCTTTCATTAGCTGCCTTGTTAGAGGAAATGGACCGGAAAGGCTTGGTGGTGAGGAACATAACTCCACTCCTTCCTGCTCCATCTTCGGTTCTCCATCTCTGCAGCGCTTCTTGATCAAGTACTTCACATCTAACCCTGCAGCCAAGGCGCTGTGTTGGCCAATGCTAGCTGCTGTCTACATTTTCAGTCACTATTCTTTCCTTCACCTGGAGGCCAACATTTAATTGAGGACGCTGTTTGATTCAAGTGTGTGAATCCAGTGTTTTTCTTAGCTGGTTAGAAGAAATGGACAGGAAGGGCTTGGTGGTGAGGAACATCCCTCCACTCCTTCCTGCGCCATCTTCCGTGCCTCAGAGCTCCTCGAGGGATGCTGAGAGCGAGCCACAAGTGGAGCCAGCGATGCCTCCACTGCCAAACCACTGGACCTGGGAAGCTACTCCAAGACTGGTGCCTATGGTCTCCCTGTGGAAGAAGATGCAGGCCATTTTTGGAGCTGATATGATGCACTGTCAGGTGTGTGCCTCACTGCTTTGTAATTTCCTGTTGCAGTACTCAAAATTCCATCAAATGTGTGTATATTCACTTCTTTTTTTTTTTTTTTGCCTTTGGCAGAGGCAAAAAGGGTAATCCAGTGAACAGAGCTAAATCCAAAAACCGAGAGACGAGCAGTGCCAACATAACCTGCATGGACTACACCGCCAGCTTTAGTCCACAGTACAGCTTCATACAAAACATGTACAATACAAACACTATACAATAACGCTTTATTGATGTTGCACATGCGCAGTTTACTGTTAGTTGACGTAATTTCATAATACAACCTTAAATGTTACAAATACTTTACCATTTACAAACGAATGCGTACATTAAGTGCTGTAAATGGATTATTCCTGCTAGCTAATGTGTAGAACATTATTGTAAAGTGTTATATATATATATATATATATATATATATATATATATATATATATATATATATATATATAGGCTATTATTACTATAATTAAACACAAATGTCGCATGAATGCAAAATAAAAAGAACTGCATTTATTAATTTATTTATAAAGATTTTAATTTTAAGAAATGCTCACAACGACTTTGTTTCCTCAGACGAAGATGGGGAATGTCTCCAGCGACAGTGGCGTGACCACTTCACCTGGAAGTGGGAGTTTGGTAAGTAGAAATAAATATTGATAGAAAATGCTTTTTCATTTGGCCAAATCTTAATCTTTAGTAACTTGATTTATAACAAATTAAAGCTTGTGGTAATAATTCAAGTCAAGTCAAGTCAAGTGAATTTATTGATTGAATTAGGGTTAGGGTTAGAGTTAGGGTTAGGGTTAGGTAGGGAGGTAAAAACGACTTTCACCCTCATTAGTAACCACCCTCATTTGCATAAAGGGCATCTGATTGGCCGAATCTTAACTGTCCATATATCTGCAACGGTGTGTTTTATCTGTACGAAACTTGGTTTATATAGTAATTGATGTATGGCTAGTCGACTGGTGGTGGTTTGGTGCGCCTCTAGCGCCACCAGGTGTGTAGACACGGTACTGCACTTTATTTTTTAGATTTGTTTTTTTTTAACAGGGGTCTATTTTATAAATTGCTGTTGTATCTAGTGTTGTATCTAGGGTTATTTTATATAGGGGTGGTCTATCCTGGTATATTTTGGGTAGGGTCTGTGTAGGTCCCGCCAGTGGTCAGTGTTTTTTGGTTTTGTTTTCTGTTTTTTTGTGCAGGTGGTGGGTAGGTTTAGCTGGTTAGGTGAGGTAGCGTGCCAGGCCTTTGGCCTTTGACCCTGCATCCATGCAGACGCCCTGACGCAAACTGAACTTGAGTTTTCCCCCAGCTGTTCACCTGTCAATGCAAAATGGTTGCATTTGCCGTGCATATCAGCACGAGTGCTGAAACAGCACCAATGCTGACAGGTAAGTGTCTATTTCTATAGATAGATTGATGGATGGAGGATGGATGGATGGATGGATGGATGGATGGATGGATGGATGGATGGATGGATGGATGGATGGATGGATGGATGGATGGATAGATAGGTACATGAGTTGAAACAACTTTTTGTTAAAAAAAATGTTTTTGTTAAAAAAAATGTTTTTGTTTGAAAAAGTGAATGTTTTTTAGGCCTGTGTTACATTGATGGATGGAGTGATGGAGTGATGGATGGATGGATGGATGGATGGATAGATAGATGAATAGATGAATATATAGATACATGAGTTTAAACCACTTTTTGTTAAAAAAAATATGTTTTTGTTTGAAAAAGTGAATGTTTTTAGGCCTGTGTTATACATGGATGGATGGAGTGATGGATGGATGGATGGATGGATGGATAGATAGATAAATAGATAGATAGATGAATAGATGAATATATAGATACATGAGTTTAAACAACTTTTTGTTAAAAAAAAAAAAGTTTTTGTTTGAAAAAGTGAATGTTTTTAGGCCTGTGTTATACATGGATGGATGGAGTGATGGAGTGATGGAGTGATGGATGGATGGATGGATAGATAGATGGATAGATGGATAGATGGATAGATGGATAGATGAGTTTGATCGACTGTTTGTTCATATTTTTTTATTGTTTTGTGTTAAATATTGAAAGTAGTCTTTGGACTAATGGTTAGTTTGGGTTTAGGGTTAGTTTGAGGCTATGGTTAGGTTAGGGTTAAAATGGCATATAGGTAGGGAGGTAAAAACGACTTTCACCCTCATTAGTAACCACCCTCATTTGCATAAAGGGCATCTGATTGGCCGAATCTTAACTGTCCATATATCTGCAACGGTGTGTTTTATCTGTACGAAACTTGGTTTATATAGTAATTGATGTATGGCTAGTCGACTGGTGGTGGTTTGGTGCGCCTCTAGCGCCACCAGGTGTGTAGACACGGTACTGCACTTTATTTTTTAGATTTGTTTTTTTTTAACAGGGGTCTATTTTATAAATTGCTGTTGTATCTAGGGTTATTTTATATAGGGGTGGTCTATCCTGGTATATTTTGGGTAGGGTCTGTGTAGGTCCCGCCAGTGGTCAGTGTTTTTTGGTTTTGTTTTCTGTTTTTTTGTGCAGGTGGTGGGTAGGTTTAGCTGGTTAGGTGAGGTAGCGTGCCAGGCCTTTGGCCTTTGACCCTGCATCCATGCAGACGCCCTGACGCAAACTGAACTTGAGTTTTCCCCCAGCTGTTCACCTGTCAATGCAAAATGGTTGCATTTGCCGTGCATATCAGCACGAGTGCTGAAACAGCACCAATGCTGACAGGTAAGTGTCTATTTCTATAGATAGATTGATGGATGGAGTGATGGATGGATGGATGGATGGATGGATGGATGGATGGATGGATGGATGGATGGATGGATGGATGGATGGATGGATAGATAGGTACATGAGTTGAAACAACTTTTTGTTAAAAAAAATGTTTTTGTTAAAAAAAATGTTTTTGTTTGAAAAAGTGAATGTTTTTTAGGCCTGTGTTACATTGATGGATGGAGTGATGGAGTGATGGATGGATGGATGGATGGATGGATAGATAGATGAATAGATGAATATATAGATACATGAGTTTAAACCACTTTTTGTTAAAAAAAATATGTTTTTGTTTGAAAAAGTGAATGTTTTTAGGCCTGTGTTATACATGGATGGATGGAGTGATGGATGGATGGATGGATGGATGGATAGATAGATAAATAGATAGATAGATGAATAGATGAATATATAGATACATGAGTTTAAACAACTTTTTGTTAAAAAAAAAAAAGTTTTTGTTTGAAAAAGTGAATGTTTTTAGGCCTGTGTTATACATGGATGGATGGAGTGATGGAGTGATGGAGTGATGGATGGATGGATGGATAGATAGATGGATAGATGGATAGATGGATAGATGAGTTTGATCGACTGTTTGTTCATATTTTTTTATTGTTTTGTGTTAAATATTGAAAGTAGTCTTTGGACTAATGGTTAGTTTGGGTTTAGGGTTAGTTTGAGGCTATGGTTAGGTTAGGGTTAAAATGGCATATAGGTAGGGAGGTAAAAACGACTTTCACCCTCATTAGTAACCACCCTCATTTGCATAAAGGGCATCTGATTGGCCGAATCTTAACTGTCCATATATCTGCAACGGTGTGTTTTATCTGTACGAAACTTGGTTTATATAGTAATTGATGTATGGCTAGTCGACTGGTGGTGGTTTGGTGCGCCTCTAGCGCCACCAGGTGTGTAGACACGGTACTGCACTTTATTTTTTAGATTTGTTTTTTTTTAACAGGGGTCTATTTTATAAATTGCTGTTGTATCTAGGGTTATTTTATATAGGGGTGGTCTATCCTGGTATATTTTGGGTAGGGTCTGTGTAGGTCCCGCCAGTGGTCAGTGTTTTTTGGTTTTGTTTTCTGTTTTTTTGTGCAGGTGGTGGGTAGGTTTAGCTGGTTAGGTGAGGTAGCGTGCCAGGCCTTTGGCCTTTGACCCTGCATCCATGCAGACGCCCTGACGCAAACTGAACTTGAGTTTTCCCCCAGCTGTTCACCTGTCAATGCAAAATGGTTGCATTTGCCGTGCATATCAGCACGAGTGCTGAAACAGCACCAATGCTGACAGGTAAGTGTCTATTTCTATAGATAGATTGATGGATGGAGTGATGGATGGATGGATGGATGGATGGATGGATGGATGGATGGATGGATGGATGGATGGATAGATAGGTACATGAGTTGAAACAACTTTTTGTTAAAAAAAATGTTTTTGTTAAAAAAAATGTTTTTGTTTGAAAAAGTGAATGTTTTTTAGGCCTGTGTTACATTGATGGATGGAGTGATGGAGTGATGGATGGATGGATGGATGGATGGATAGATAGATGAATAGATGAATATATAGATACATGAGTTTAAACCACTTTTTGTTAAAAAAAATATGTTTTTGTTTGAAAAAGTGAATGTTTTTAGGCCTGTGTTATACATGGATGGATGGAGTGATGGATGGATGGATGGATGGATGGATAGATAGATAAATAGATAGATAGATGAATAGATGAATATATAGATACATGAGTTTAAACAACTTTTTGTTAAAAAAAAAAAAGTTTTTGTTTGAAAAAGTGAATGTTTTTAGGCCTGTGTTATACATGGATGGATGGAGTGATGGAGTGATGGAGTGATGGATGGATGGATGGATAGATAGATGGATAGATGGATAGATGGATAGATGGATAGATGAGTTTGATCGACTGTTTGTTCATATTTTTTTATTGTTTTGTGTTAAATATTGAAAGTAGTCTTTGGACTAATGGTTAGTTTGGGTTTAGGGTTAGTTTGAGGCTATGGTTAGGTTAGGGTTAAAATGGCATATAGGTAGGGAGGTAAAAACGACTTTCACCCTCATTAGTAACCACCCTCATTTGCATAAAGGGCATCTGATTGGCCGAATCTTAACTGTCCATATATCTGCAACGGTGTGTTTTATCTGTACGAAACTTGGTTTATATAGTAATTGATGTATGGCTAGTCGACTGGTGGTGGTTTGGTGCGCCTCTAGCGCCACCAGGTGTGTAGACACGGTACTGCACTTTATTTTTTAGATTTGTTTTTTTTTAACAGGGGTCTATTTTATAAATTGCTGTTGTATCTAGGGTTATTTTATATAGGGGTGGTCTATCCTGGTATATTTTGGGTAGGGTCTGTGTAGGTCCCGCCAGTGGTCAGTGTTTTTTGGTTTTGTTTTCTGTTTTTTTGTGCAGGTGGTGGGTAGGTTTAGCTGGTTAGGTGAGGTAGCGTGCCAGGCCTTTGGCCTTTGACCCTGCATCCATGCAGACGCCCTGACGCAAACTGAACTTGAGTTTTCCCCCAGCTGTTCACCTGTCAATGCAAAATGGTTGCATTTGCCGTGCATATCAGCACGAGTGCTGAAACAGCACCAATGCTGACAGGTAAGTGTCTATTTCTATAGATAGATTGATGGATGGAGTGATGGATGGATGGATGGATGGATGGATGGATGGATGGATGGATGGATGGATGGATGGATAGATAGGTACATGAGTTGAAACAACTTTTTGTTAAAAAAAATGTTTTTGTTAAAAAAAATGTTTTTGTTTGAAAAAGTGAATGTTTTTTAGGCCTGTGTTACATTGATGGATGGAGTGATGGAGTGATGGATGGATGGATGGATGGATGGATAGATAGATGAATAGATGAATATATAGATACATGAGTTTAAACCACTTTTTGTTAAAAAAAATATGTTTTTGTTTGAAAAAGTGAATGTTTTTAGGCCTGTGTTATACATGGATGGATGGAGTGATGGATGGATGGATGGATGGATGGATAGATAGATAAATAGATAGATAGATGAATAGATGAATATATAGATACATGAGTTTAAACAACTTTTTGTTAAAAAAAAAAAAGTTTTTGTTTGAAAAAGTGAATGTTTTTAGGCCTGTGTTATACATGGATGGATGGAGTGATGGAGTGATGGAGTGATGGATGGATGGATGGATGGATGGATAGATAGATGGATAGATGGATAGATGGATAGATGGATAGATGAGTTTGATCGACTGTTTGTTCATATTTTTTTATTGTTTTGTGTTAAATATTGAAAGTAGTCTTTGGACTAATGGTTAGTTTGGGTTTAGGGTTAGTTTGAGGCTATGGTTAGGTTAGGGTTAAAATGGCATATAGGTAGGGAGGTAAAAACGACTTTCACCCTCATTAGTAACCACCCTCATTTGCATAAAGGGCATCTGATTGGCCGAATCTTAACTGTCCATATATCTGCAACGGTGTGTTTTATCTGTACGAAACTTGGTTTATATAGTAATTGATGTATGGCTAGTCGACTGGTGGTGGTTTGGTGCGCCTCTAGCGCCACCAGGTGTGTAGACACGGTACTGCACTTTATTTTTTAGATTTGTTTTTTTTTAACAGGGGTCTATTTTATAAATTGCTGTTGTATCTAGGGTTATTTTATATAGGGGTGGTCTATCCTGGTATATTTTGGGTAGGGTCTGTGTAGGTCCCGCCAGTGGTCAGTGTTTTTTGGTTTTGTTTTCTGTTTTTTTGTGCAGGTGGTGGGTAGGTTTAGCTGGTTAGGTGAGGTAGCGTGCCAGGCCTTTGGCCTTTGACCCTGCATCCATGCAGACGCCCTGACGCAAACTGAACTTGAGTTTTCCCCCAGCTGTTCACCTGTCAATGCAAAATGGTTGCATTTGCCGTGCATATCAGCACGAGTGCTGAAACAGCACCAATGCTGACAGGTAAGTGTCTATTTCTATAGATAGATTGATGGATGGAGTGATGGATGGATGGATGGATGGATGGATGGATGGATGGATGGATGGATGGATGGATGGATGGATGGATGGATAGATAGGTACATGAGTTGAAACAACTTTTTGTTAAAAAAAATGTTTTTGTTAAAAAAAATGTTTTTGTTTGAAAAAGTGAATGTTTTTTAGGCCTGTGTTACATTGATGGATGGAGTGATGGAGTGATGGATGGATGGATGGATGGATGGATAGATAGATGAATAGATGAATATATAGATACATGAGTTTAAACCACTTTTTGTTAAAAAAAATATGTTTTTGTTTGAAAAAGTGAATGTTTTTAGGCCTGTGTTATACATGGATGGATGGAGTGATGGATGGATGGATGGATGGATGGATAGATAGATAAATAGATAGATAGATGAATAGATGAATATATAGATACATGAGTTTAAACAACTTTTTGTTAAAAAAAAAAAAGTTTTTGTTTGAAAAAGTGAATGTTTTTAGGCCTGTGTTATACATGGATGGATGGAGTGATGGAGTGATGGAGTGATGGATGGATGGATGGATAGATAGATGGATAGATGGATAGATGGATAGATGGATAGATGAGTTTGATCGACTGTTTGTTCATATTTTTTTATTGTTTTGTGTTAAATATTGAAAGTAGTCTTTGGACTAATGGTTAGTTTGGGTTTAGGGTTAGTTTGAGGCTATGGTTAGGTTAGGGTTAAAATGGCATATAGGTAGGGAGGTAAAAACGACTTTCACCCTCATTAGTAACCACCCTCATTTGCATAAAGGGCATCTGATTGGCCGAATCTTAACTGTCCATATATCTGCAACGGTGTGTTTTATCTGTACGAAACTTGGTTTATATAGTAATTGATGTATGGCTAGTCGACTGGTGGTGGTTTGGTGCGCCTCTAGCGCCACCAGGTGTGTAGACACGGTACTGCACTTTATTTTTTAGATTTGTTTTTTTTTAACAGGGGTCTATTTTATAAATTGCTGTTGTATCTAGGGTTATTTTATATAGGGGTGGTCTATCCTGGTATATTTTGGGTAGGGTCTGTGTAGGTCCCGCCAGTGGTCAGTGTTTTTTGGTTTTGTTTTCTGTTTTTTTGTGCAGGTGGTGGGTAGGTTTAGCTGGTTAGGTGAGGTAGCGTGCCAGGCCTTTGGCCTTTGACCCTGCATCCATGCAGACGCCCTGACGCAAACTGAACTTGAGTTTTCCCCCAGCTGTTCACCTGTCAATGCAAAATGGTTGCATTTGCCGTGCATATCAGCACGAGTGCTGAAACAGCACCAATGCTGACAGGTAAGTGTCTATTTCTATAGATAGATTGATGGATGGAGTGATGGATGGATGGATGGATGGATGGATGGATGGATAGATAGGTACATGAGTTTAAACAACTTTTTGTTAAAAAAAATGTTTTTGTTAAAAAAAATGTTTTTGTTTGAAAAAGTGAATGTTTTTTAGGCCTGTGTTACATTGATGGATGGAGTGATGGAGTGATGGATGGATGGATGGATGGATGGATGGATAGATAGATGAATAGATGAATATATAGATACATGAGTTTAAACCACTTTTTGTTAAAAAAAATATGTTTTTGTTTGAAAAAGTGAATGTTTTTAGGCCTGTGTTATACATGGATGGATGGAGTGATGGAGTGATGGATGGATGGATGGATGGATGGATAGATAGATAAATAGATAGATAGATGAATAGATGAATATATAGATACATGAGTTTAAACAACTTTTGTTAAAAAATATATTTTTATGTTTGAAAAAGTGAATGTCTTTTAGGCCTGTGTCACATGGATGGATGGAGTTAGACTTTTGGTTGTTTGGACTTGGGTAGATTTGGATTGTGCTTGAGTGGGTGGGGCTTGTTTTCAGCTTGTGTGTGAGTTAGGTTTTGATTTGGGTTAGGTTTGGACTGATGCAGTACCAGATTTGATGCCAGATCACTTGTGATGGAGCGTCACTCTGTTGCACATCTTTTATAGAATCAAAACAGACATTTATTATACTTGTTAATATTTATTTATTTAATTAATTGTGATGGTTAATAAACATTAAATATGAATAAAATATTCAAATATACATTCATTCATCTTATTATTCAGACATCTCTATTCAGACATCTTATTATTCTGATTAATGTCATAATTCATGAGAACTAGTTTAACATCATTATTAATTTTTAAATCATGTTGCAAGTGAGAGTGAATATAGCACCGTGAATATAGCACCTGTAAAGCAATGGAAATGTGGGAATGTTATTTCAGTTTTTTTTTTTTTTTTTTTTTGACTGATTACCAGAGCCTCATCGTGTGCTTCACCTCAGTAAGTGAGGTTTGGCATAAAGTTTTTCTTCTGTGTGCTTCAGGGTTTGATGAGTACTGGCGCCACCCTGTGTAAAATGTAAGTCACTGCACTTTTTTCCACTGTCAGCACCTAGGAGCTGTCCTGTGCAAACAAGTGCTCAACGTGTCCGTCCCCCACAAAACCCAACACCACACCCACCCTGCGAACACTACTGGCTGCAAGTACTATTTTGATTTCATGCTTATCCGAAGCTCGGTTCCGAGGACTGTATGAATTAGTTGTTTATATGGATATAAACAGATCAAATATCTGTTGGAGTGATGCCAGAGCCTGCCAGATTTTTTTTACCCCTTCCCCACCATGAATATGACAGCGCTGTCCCCTTATGTGCAGGAGACGTCTTTCCAGTATGTACAGTGGTTGTGCTGCCTGAACAGGGTGGGCCAGTGAGAAACATCTGCACAGCAAACCTATCAATGCTGCTCTGGAAAATGTCACCATAACAATGTGAATTTAATAAATATGAAGGTACATATACAAATAAGCTTGTTTTCTTTTCTTTTTTTTTCCTTTTTTTATAAAGTCCCCCCTAGAATCAAAGCAACTTAATGCCTTATAATGCCAATTTGTTGACACACCATTGAAGTGCAGTTTACATATTAATGTTATTTCAACATTAACTTGGTACATCAGACAGCGACATTGTATTACCAGTGTTTAAAAAAAATTATTTAGAATCAACGTCACATTGTGACATTGATCAAACACATTACCAAATAACTTTAGTAATTCAGATTTATTTCTCTCAAATAAGTATTAACATAGTTTTTAATGGCAGTTCTGTTTTGTCCTTATAAATTGCGAGTTATGAAACAGTTAGTAACCTCTATAAATTCATAATTGAAGGATTTAAGTAGAAACACAGGATGCAATTATGCATTTGAAAAAAAAAATTGTGACTTCCTTCAGCTTATGTGATACTATTCACTGCAAATGTTCCTTTTATTCATATATACATGGTTCTATGAATGTATTTTACAAAAAACATGTAATCTTCATTTCTATAATGTTATTATATTGTAGTTACAACCAATAACTTTAGTAATTCAGATTTATTTCTCTCAAATAAGTATTAACATAGTTATTAATAGCAGTTCTGTTTTGTCCTTATAAATTGTGAGTTATGATATGCAATTATGCATTTGGAGTTGTTTGCTTGTCAATGTAACTAATGATCAATCATTCCTGCAATAAAATAATAATGTGTAGAAAATAAATAAGAATACTTACAAACAGTTGTACTAAATATATATATATATATATATATATATATATATATATATCTTCTTTTTACATATTGGTTTAAAAATATTTTTAAAAAATTGTATTACACATCGTTGACCTTAGGTTATTAAATGTTTGATCAACACACTTTCATTCCAGACTTTTATTCCATGTAGTGATGTTGGAAAAAAGTTAGGCCCCACCCCATTGGATTTAAATTCCACTTTGAATAGCGGAAACCAAACGACTTTATCGAACAACTTTTACTTATTAGACTTTGTCGAATACGTATTATTCCCTGACTGATTTTTCCATGGCTGATACAGTACAGAAAAGGTAATGCTTCTAAACATTATTTTTTTGTGTTATATCGGTTTCCTCTAGTCAGCTCCAGGTCGACGAATGCGCCCGCGTTCCTCCGACTTATTTGCAGCAACATAGTCTCCGAGTATCAACATTTATGGTAATAATAATCAATGTTTTTTGATCGGCTATTCGGCATGCGATTGATTTCTGAAGTGTCTCATATATATAAACATTAAGTATTCAAGGTGCTATAGGTGCTATGGGCGTGGTCTTCGTGGTAAGCGCTAACGGGACATTTTTTGAAAACATTAAGACGTCTTACAGGTCTAAAACTGCTAAACGGTAGTGTAGTTCCAAAGTTTTGAAGTAAAGCCTTTATGTAAAGAAAATGTATAGTTAGAATCCAGCTTTCAACTTCGACTTGTTTTTTGTGAATAAGCTACAATCAATTCATTGAGGTCAGAGGTCATGGTGGTTACAGAGAAACCAATTTCTCTCAACCAAAAAAAAACAAACAAACAAAAAACTCATGTTAACAACGTTTCAAAGCAAACCTATTGTGTTTTCAATTTAAGAGACACCCGATCACCAGGCATTTTCCACCTATATTCTTAGTTTAAACTGGACTGCAAATACACTACCAAAAATGATTTTCCAACTTAGTGTTTGTCTTTTTTTTTTAAAACAGTCCAAATATTGAAAAATATATATACACTATATATAAATAATTATGCATTTAATAGAGGAGTAAAACGGAATAAGATGCAATGTCTTGTTTTCTGGAAAGAATACAAACAAAGCGAGTTGTTTAGAAGAACAAACAATTACTACAACAATTGCACAAACAAATTATTTTATTTTTTTAAAACCAAGTTTTCAAGCGAATTCATTGTGTGTTTCTCAGCGTTTAAAGACAACGTTTAGGTTTAAGATGACCATTGTCATTAAAGGGTGTGAGCGTGCACAGACTAAGGCCCTCACAATGCAAATGGCATTAGTGCAGGGCAGGCCCTGTTGTGCTGCTGCTCATTTAGTGTGGTTTTTTTTTTTAATTACATTTCTTCAAATCATGAATTGTTCTTTAAAATCGTTGAAATAATTTCTTTCACGTGTCTGTTTGTCTCCCAGGACTCCTGATCGTCATCTTGTCCACTGCTTGCGGTGCCACAAGCCTCAGGAGTGCATCTCCGTTCACCTGGCTCGTGTGTGCATGAGGAGCAGCACTCCAGAGGAGAGAGCAGCCGAGGTGCAGAGCGCAAAGGCCTCAAGCAAGGGTTGGGTCCGCTACGGCAGAAACTGGGACTACAATGTCATCTGCAAGCTCATTCCTGACAGATGCTCCCAGGCCAACTTGGTCAATGAACTTCTTCGCCGCGGCTTCTTCGTTGCCAATCAGCCCTCGGAGACCGATGCTGAAGCTCCATCTCCAACCCGCGTAGTCCCGTCTGGTCCGACTCAAAAGTAAGTGCAGTAAACCGTGTGCTACACTGCAAAAAGAAAAAGAGTGTTATTCCCCCTCCGTATCCTTGTCTCGTTTTCCAGTCCAAATATCTAACAATTCTTAAATCAGGATGCATTCACTAGATGTCATAATTATAGTGGGTCCTGTTTTCTGTGATAAGTAAATCAGATTGAAGGGAGTTGTTAACAAAGACATTCACTGCAAAAAATGCTTTTCTTACTTAGTATCCGTGTCTTGTTTTCCAGTCCTAATATCAAAAGAATTTCTTAAAATCAAGATGAATTTACTAAAGTAGTAAAATGCTATATTATGTCTGGTTTTCTGTGGAAATAATTAAAATGAAGGGTTTTTTTGCTTAACACAAGCAAAACTATCGGTCCATGGGGTAAGAAAAATATGGTTTCTTATTGAATTTAAGGTTCTTTTTCTTAATCCATGGACAGATAGTTTAGCTTGTGTTGAGTAAAAACCCACTTCATTTTAATGCATCTTCATGTAAGAATTTTTAGATGTTTGGACTGGAAACCAGACAATAATACTAAGTAAGAAAATGTTTGTTTTTTGCAGTGCAGCATCTTATACAAATCTACTCCTCTAGTAAATGCATTTCGACTTGAGATTATTTAGCCATTTGTACTGGAAACAAGACAAAAGTACTAATTAAGAACATCAATCATGAGAAATGTAGTGTGGATGTTACCTACCATAAGGTGACAATGCAACTGAATAAAACAAACAAACAAACTCACTGACATGTGCGACCACACTTTTATCCTGAGATGATAAAGTCACAATGCCAAGAAATGCTCTTGGCTCTCACCTGCAAACACTCTGCAATCAATCAGTCAATCACCCTCATCAACTCGACACAGTGTCTGTCAGCTGTTTGTCTGGTGTTGAGTATGATCCTGCCATGTGTTCCCTTGTCTAATGTGCCATGTTGTCATTGGTTCATTGTTTACAGGTGTCCCTTGTCTTGTCATTAGTCTTGTGTGTATTTAAGCCCTCATGTTTGCCACGTGTCTTTGTCAGTTTTTTGTTTCACTGTACCCGTGTTTGCTGAGTGTCATGCCGTCCCATCCTTCTGTTGTGAGTTAATGCCACGCTGTGCTTTTGTTCTATGTCTGATCTTGATATGTTTCTAAATGCATTTGAGTTCTCATCTATACTTGCCTCCAGCAGATCCCTTACACCTGTCTTGTTTTTTGTTTTGTCCAAACAGGTTCTTCCTCTTTGGGATTGCTGCACTCAAAGATTGTCAAACTATTTTAAGAGTGGCGAAGCCGGAAATAAACAGGATGTGTCAAGATCTGGAGATGGGCAGAAAACTCGGGCACAGAGAAAGTACCATGTATAGGTACTACTGCGAAGCTACACTGGTTTTTGCCCACATGCTGCGCCCGATTGCTGTGGAGTCCTTGACAGTAAGTCCATGTCTACTTTAAAGACTTTACGCTCATGATATGATGCAGTGTTTACGTATGCATTAGTGACCGCTCTTTCGTTATCCAGGATTCAGATTGGCTTGATCGGTTTGAGCATAGTGGCAGGGTGGTGATCGGCGTAGGGAGGGGCACGGATACCAACACGCTGCTTGCCCTGACCCAATGGGAGGAAGCTGTGAGTTTTAGTATGACATAAACAGCCGATGACTTGCTACCATTGTTTATACCATTTAATAATCTTTTGTTCGCACAGACATTTTTTCCCTTTTTTGTTTTTGTTTCCCATAGTGTTTGCAGGTCTACTTCAGCAAGATAAGGCCAGGGAACATCTGTCACGAGAAACCATGCAATGCCTTCTTTCTTGTGTCCTCCGGTGAGGCGGTCTCCAGCGTATCGCGAGACCTCAAATGCCTACACGATCTGTATGTACCTGCACATATGCGTGTGTGAGTGCACACCGTTAACTACATTTTGTCAGTCACAGTCATTTCACAGGCAACCCTTTGTGTTCCATTTTGTTTCTGCAGGCACAAACTTCCCCACTTTACTAGCCAGGATGTGCGCAGGGCGGTTGGCATTGCTGCGCAGAAGCTAACGGAGCCCCAACGGCAGGCGGTGCAGTTTTACCTGGACCGTGGCGCTCGTGATGTCGGACCACAGGACGCTGTTGACGCAGCTGTGCTGCTGGACTCTTTGTGCGTGTAAGTCTCTTCACGCAGCAAGGACCTAACATGTCACAAACAATCTTTACATCCGAGTAGCCATAATTTTGCCCAAGTAACAAACCTTTTTGTTCCTCGCCTACAAAGCAATTCTTCGGACGACGACCACCAGTCATTTGCTGAATTGGCTACAGCCGGAGGCAGTTCGAGTCTGCCAACTGCCCGCAAAGACTTCTCTGCATTTGTGACCAGTTTTCCCATTTCACTGGATGGGCAGCCTCCATCGAAAAAACAGCGTGTGAAGTATGGGTTTCCTGAAGACCGCACCTTCTATGATAAGTGGCGGGTCTCGCAGTACGCCCAGAGGCGGGAATATCTTCTGGGTAAGTCTCCGAATCCACCAATACAGCATTGTCCCGCATTTTAACATGCAGACGCTGCAGGTTGCTGTGGGGTTGTGTGTTTTTTTTTATTTTTATTTTTTTTATGCAAACCCAAAACCCAAAGACCTTTTTCTACCACACACTATCTCTATCAAAACGCAGCAATGTCCGACTCACACCGATCACTTTTGACTTCTTTTGAGTAAAGTGGTTTCATTTTGTCTTTCAGAACACTTCAAAGTCCATAAGCCTTCGACCGGAAAGTTGTCGAGGCTGATTAGGCAGGAGGGGTGGAAGTCCAACTACCCGAAGCCAGAGGAGATTCAACGGTTGTGGAAACCATCTCCTTCCAACCTCGCCATAGAGTCGGATGAGGCCATAATGAAGTGCCTGTCTGAGCAGACCTGGACGGGGCTGGCTATTAAGGACTTCGGTGCCAAGCAAGGTCGTGGTAAGGGTAAAACTGTGGCATTAGTTTGTTCTATAAATGAAACGTGGGCCATGCAACGTATACTGCAAGGAATTATTAGCATAGGCAGTAGAGGTTTTTTTTTTGGTAAAAAAAAAGTAAATTGGACTACTTTTCAGATTGTATTTCATAAAACAACATCTCAGGAAAATGTTAAGGGGTTTAAAAAAAAAAAAAAAAATTCTGTTACAGAACAGGGCATTGATTTCATACGTGTCCACTGTAGAGGACACCAGGACTTAAATCATGTTTATCAGGCATTTTGTGAGACGAAACAAGTGAATATGGAAATAAATTATACATCAATATTTCTATGAAATATTAGATATTATTATTCAAATGTTGCCAATTATTACTCCAATTATTACACTTCTTTTTTCATTAAATGTTGCTCCAAGAACACATTAATGTGCACATTAGATACAGTTTATAGATACATTGCATTGAATGGGAATATTAATTTATGGACATTTTACCCACATATTGCATAAAGTAAAATGGTGTATCAATTCATTCCATTATTTCTTTCATAACATAGTTGAGAATAATCTTTATACAAATTTTGGTTGAAAAAATCCTGAAACCCCCAAATTTATTGGTGATTGAAAAAAAAAATCCCATTGTTTTTGCCTATACATATAATTTCATGTCATTTTATTTTTTAAACAACTTAGTCCTGACGTCCACTACAGAGGACATAGCATAACGTATGAATAAAATATTATTTTTCAAAAATGTTTTTTTTTACCATTTGTTTATTGTGCTCTAAACAGTGTGATAACCTGGAAAAAAACTAAATTCAAAAAACTTTTTTTTTCTGGGTCCCAGGAGGATATCTGTTGCTAAAGTGGAAGTTGTCTCAAGTTGTCCAGCAGAGGGCAGCAGATTCCTTTTTAAATGAGAAGTCCCGCTCCTTATTCTGTTCTCAGTTATGGCCTAAAGTTTATTATAGATGCAGAATATTAAAAATGAAGGGGCAACGTGTCTGACAATCTTTATGAATAGACAAAATGATATGATATGTTCAATCGACCCCACTGTCCTTCGGTCTCAAATGAAATGCACATGTGCTTTAAGTAGTTTTTTCTCTTTTTTATTTTTTACTTTTTATATTGTTATGTTTCCTTTTCATGTAAAGCACTTTAAATTGCCATTGAGTATGACATGTGCTATATAAATAACGTGCCTTGCCTTTGCTACGAGGGGCAAAACATCAGTGGCCACGAGTGTAAATTAGAGATATTATAGCCTACTGTATGGCCACCGCTACTCTACTAATTCCCATCCCCCTCTGTGACCTGTGACGTCTTACTGTCAATCAAACCTGTTGTTTTACACCGTGTGAGATCGATCTTCTGCTGATCAAGGTGACAGTCTTTCAACTTTTTTAATTATTTGCATGATATTTCAAGTTATGCCTGTACTTATGACATCACGTGAGCGGTTTCGAAACTGGGCTACTGAGTGGATAAATAACAGTTTCATGTGGCTTTGAAGTGATCGAGCGTTTATACGCTGTGTTGTTACCTTGTAACACTTTTGCTATAGCTTTTTTTTTTTTCTCTGCCATATATAAAACCATTTGGACATGAACATTTTTTTACTAAAAAAAATACCATGCTTGAACGTCATGTAGCGAAACAATGATTAATTTTGTAGTCTTTATTGTTCTCTTGTTTAAATTGTATTTTTGATTGTGTATTTATCAACATCTTTGGCTCTTTTTAATTTATACTTTTTGAATGATTATTTGTAGGTTTTCTAAAAAGAATCAGTTATTGCAAGAGACTGATTTTTGACGTGTGACAATGGAAGAAGGTAAGGCCCGATTCACTAGAAAACTGCCATGCAAAGTTTGGTCCCACTTCATCAAGTGTCTTTAAGGACATCGTCAATGAATGAATAATTTAATTACATATATATATATACATAGAGAGAGAGAGAGAGAGAGAGAGATCAAATGATTCTATCCTCAAGTCCTTTTATTAGACAATTGCTTTGAGTGATAGCCATATGGAATAAGTTAGCACTGGGACAATAACCCATCTCATAATTCACATTCATTATTTCTTTCTAGAGTCTGTGAGACGCATCAGAAGGCAATACAAGGATGTAAGACGACATGTTGTCCAACTCATTATAGATAGCAAGGAAGACATGAGGAGGCTAGAGCATCGTCTGCTGGATCTGGGCACATGTACAAACAGTAAAATATCAATTCACATACTTTTTTTAACATTATATTTATTTTGTATAAGGCAAGACACATTTAAAATTGTAGTTGTGTTGTCAAACTAAATAAACAAATAATCTATCACTGTGTTATCCACCCTTCCACAGCAGAAACTGTGTCAGAAACTCAAGTCAGCCCACGCATAGAACAGTGTAAGTTAGAAATATTGCGTCTGTGATGTGAACTATGGGAAGGCTCTTTGAAAAGTGACATTATACACTCAGTATGTTTTCAAATACAGGCATTACAGATGCATGGAGAGGAAAGAATGTTTTTGTGATGGTCTCCAAAATTGGGCCATACAAAGTCTTCTTTTTTGACCTTTACAGTACTTCTCCAGGTCTGGAGCTCGAGAGTGAGGTACACAAACAAACAGTCGCTTGACTTTATTATTATGTATAATAAACACAACATGTATGCACCCTCATGTGAACCTCATTGTCAGCAGGTCATCAATGCCTTCATCTATCTGGAAATCCAGAAATTCAACATTCGGTCAGCAGAGCAGGCATTCTACATAGACAGCTTTGAAATGAGAAAAATTTGGCGAGGACATTTAACAATGCTGAAGGTTGGTTTTATTCAGTGTAAATACGATAAGGTCACAAAGGCTTTGAATTCTAACAACAACAAAAATATTTTCAGATTGACCCCTCAGTGTACCACTTCATCATTGGCATCACAAACAAGCACAACCACTGGACAGTTACGGTATAAGATGGAACTTGCTTTGTTTTTGAAATAAACCAAACTAAAATGGACCATTAGTGTGCATAACTATGTTTCTATATATTCTAAAATACTGAAAGGTTATCCTGCCATCACAGAAGAAGGCATTGTTTTTAGACCCAATGGGAGAAAGTCAAATCGATATAATGAAGTGCCAGAAGGTGACAAGGTATGAATAAATAAAATCAAAGGCTTTTTACAGTAATGTATTTGAAACTACAATGCATAGCGCTGTCATTTGTTACATTGTTGTTTGTCAATATAAGAGCACTGATGCTTCAGAGAGGATACGACGCCTCAGCCTGGACGTGCGAGACGGTTCCTCATCCCAAACAGAGGGATTCCTCGTCCTGTGGAGTTTTTGCACTGAAGGTATCAAAGGTGTAAAAAACTGCTCAACTTATTTTGATGAGTTAATGTAATATGTTTTCCTGACATATAAGATTCAACTTATTTTTTTAAGTCAGTTTGATGAATTCAAGTTTCAATGACTTAAACATCCAATTTGATTGAATAATAAATAAAAAAATAAGGATGATTATATGATGGTGGCCATGGACATCATATAGTAATTTCTAATAGCACTGTCCTAAAATGACAACATAT
>NW_028117949.1:0-10000 GCF_965113295.1 Leuciscus leuciscus
CATCTAAGGGCATCACAGACCTGTTATTGCTCCATCTCGCGTGGCTGAACGCCACTTGTCCCTCTAAGAAGTTGGACGCCGACCGCTCGGGGCCGCGTAACTAGTTAGCATGCCGGAGTCTCGTTCGTTATCGGAATGAACCAGACAAATCGCTCCACCAACTAAGAACGGCCATGCACCACCACCCACAGAATCGAGAAAGAGCTATCAATCTGTCAATCCTTTCCGTGTCCGGGCCGGGTGAGCTTTCCCGTGTTGAGTCAAATTAAGCCGCAGGCTCCACTCCTGGTGGTGCCCTTCCGTCAATTCCTTTAAGTTTCAGCTTTGCAACCATACTCCCCCCGGAACCCAAAGACTCGTGGTTTCCCGCACGCTGCCCGGCGGGTCATGGGAATAACGCCGCCGGATCGCGGGTCGGCATCGTTTACGGTCGGAACTACGACGGTATCTGATCGTCTTCGAACCTCCGACTTTCGTTCTTGATTAATGAAAACATTCTTGGCAAATGCTTTCGCTCTCGTCCGTCTTGCGCCGGTCCAAGAATTTCACCTCTAGCGGCGCAATACGAATGCCCCCGGCCGTCCCTCTCAATCATGGCCCCGGGTTCCAGAAACCCACAAAATAGAACCGGAGTCCTATTCCATTATTCCTAGCTGCGGTATTCAGCGGCGACGGGCGGCCTGCTTTGAACACTCTAATTTTTTCAAAGTAAACGCTTCGGGCCCCGAGGACCGGACACCCAGTTAAGGGCATCCGGGGGGCGCCGTGAGGCAGGGGTCCGGGACAGGCGGTGGCTCGCCTCGCGGCGGACCGCCGGCCCGCTCCCGAGATCCAACTACGAGCTTTTTAACTGCAGCAACTTTAGTATACGCTATTGGAGCTGGAATTACCGCGGCTGCTGGCACCAGACTTGCCCTCCAATGGGTCCTCGCCCATGGGTTTAGGATACGCTCATTCCAATTACAGGGCCTCGAAAGAGACCTGTATTGTTATTTTTCGTCACTACCTCTCCGTGTCGGAAATGGGTAATTTGCGCGCCTGCTGCCTTCCTTGGATGTGGTAGCCGTTTCTCAGGCTCCCTCTCCGGAATCGAACCCTGATTCCCCGTTACCCGTGGTCACCATGGTAGGCGCCGAATGTACCATCGAAAGTTGATAGGGCAGACATTCGAATGAGTCGTCGCCGCCGCAGAGGGCGCGCGATCGGCCCGAGGTTATCTAGAGTCACCAAAGCGGCCGGGGCGGCCGGAGCCGACCCCGGATGGGTTTTGGATCTGATAAATGCACGCGTCCCCGACCCCCCGAGGGGAGCCGGGTCGGCGCTCGTTTGCATGTATTAGCTCTGGAATTGCCACAGTTATCCAAGTAGCGGGTGGAGCGATCAAAGGAACCATAACTGATTTAATGAGCCATTCGCAGTTTCACTGTACCGACCGTGTGCACTTAGACCTGCATGGCTTAATCTTTGAGACAAGCATATGCTACTGGCAGGATCAACCAGGTAAGCGCCCTTTGGAAGGAGAACCGCGACGACGCTGGCTTCCTACACACGGGTCTCGCTCCGCTCGGGGCCCCCGGGGGGGCTCGAAGACGGCGCGGCCGCTCATAGGTGCGCGTGCGGAACCCTCCTCCGCGGGGGGCAGAGGGGGTGGGTGGCCGCTGGGTCGAGGCCGTAACCGGGAAGGGTGCTTTTCAGGCGGGGAGGCGCGGGGCGAAGGTCGGCTCGAAGACCGGAGAGAGGGTGTTCCCAACCGGTCCGAACCTTCCCACGCGCCCACGTCCTCCGCCACCGTGGCGGACATTCGTTCCAGACGGGCCGTCTGAGTCTCCCGAGGTCGACGCGGCCTGCTTTCCCCGGAGGGAGGCCGCGTCTAGAGTCGACACGCAAGACGGGGAGGAGCAAGCTGCCCAGAGCGGTCTTTCGACCGGGCAGGGGCCATCCCCAGGCGCGTCCGAAGTTCCAATCGACCAGGCAACCCCCACCGAGTGACGGGCCCCGGAGGAGGGGGTGCGCTCCTCCGGGCCCCGCAGGCAACCCGGAGGCGCCTGTTCTTACGGGAAGTCCGTTACCTTGTCCGAGCGGGGCGGTTGTCCCCTTCTCGACAAAACCCCGAAGGTCCGTTTTAGGACCGTCTTTGCTCCGACGGGAGCTCCGTCGCACGGACCGATTCGACCGCGCCCGAGTCTGAGGCGCCCTCCCTGGGTGTCGGCCAGGGAGGCGGGTCCCCGTGGGGATCTCGTTTGACCGCATTTTTCCGGACTCTGTCCGTTTTTTTCGGAGGTGGACTTTTTTTCCCTCCAGGACGCCTTTCTGCCCTCTCACTTTGTCCGAGCGGAGCGTTTGTCCCCTCCTCGACAAAACCCCCAAGGTCCGTTTTAGGACCGTCTTTGCTCCGACGGGAGCTCCGTCACGGCAGACGGATTCGATCGTGCCCGACACCGAGGCGCTCTCCCTGGTCGCCAGCCAGGGAGCCGCGCGTTTGTGGGAATCTGTTTGGACCGCCTCGTTTCGGACTCTGTCCGTTTTTTTCGGAGGTGGCCTTTCCTCCGAGGCGCCTTCGACGCCGCTCACCTCACCCCAGATAAGGCATCCTCCCCAGGATGTAGGTAACCCCGAACCGCACTTTCTCCAGGGGTGTGTCTCAAGCCCCTGGAGTCGTTTCGCCATTTACCCAGACCGACCGTTCGACAAGCATATGGTTGATTTACCTCGGGGATCGACCGAGGAGCCCCGGACGGACGAGCGAACCGCCACGCGCCGGCTTCCTACACACGGGTCTCGCTCCGCTCGGGCCTGGGCTCGAGACGGCACGGCCGCTCATAGGGGCGCGTGAGGAACCCCTCCGCCGAGGGGGGGGGAGGCCTCTGGATCGAGGCCGTAACCGGGAAGGGTGCTTTCGAAGCGAGGGAGGCGCAGGGCGAAGTTCGGCTCCGAGACGTGCTGGCGGGGTGGGGGCCCCCAAGGCAGCCCCACCAACCGTTCCAAGCCTCCCGACGCACACCGCGGCCGCCCCTGCTGCGGACATCCGTTTCAGACGGGCCAGCTGAGTCTCCCGAGGTCGACGCGGCCTGCTTTCCCCGGAGGGAGGCCGCGTCTAGAGTCGACGCGCAAATCGGGGAGGAGCAAGCTGCCCATAGCGGTCTCTCGACCGGGCAGTGGCCGTCCCCAGGCGCGTCCAAAGTTCCAATCGACCAGGCAACCCCTGAGTGACGGGCCCGGAGGAGGGGGTGCGCTCCTCCGTGCCCCGCAGGCAACCCGGGGGCGCCTGTTTTCCGTTACCTTCTTCCTGGGGATCCGAGTTTTAACCGGATGACGGGGGGTGGGGGGGGTGGGGGTATGCGTTTACTGGAAGTCTCTTTTGCCACTCTCTCTGGGCTGAGTCAGGCCCATCGTTTTCCCCAACCGTTGGACCGACCACCACGGTTCTCTGGTCTGGATTTTGTACCCACTCTGAGTGCCTCCAACTGCTCTTCCCCTCCTCCATACAGGCCCGAAGGTCCGTTTTAGGACCGACTTGGCTCCAGGCGGAGCTCCGGTAGGCACGCGCCGAACTGTCTGTGACCGGGACCGAGGCACCCTCCCCGGGCTGGCCAGGGTAGGACTGAGAGCATGGAGCTCTGAACCCACCTCACATTTATGGACTTTGTCATTTCTTCGAATTTGACCCCCAGAGTCAATTGGGTGGGTCATTTGAGCTTGATTCGTTTCCCAGGGAGGCTGCAACCTGCCTGGGACGCACTTTTCAGAAAACCAGCCTGTCATTTCCTGGAGGTTTCGTACTTCCAGAGATCCACCACGGGTGGAGATTGAACTCTCTACTCTCCCCAGCCAGAGTGCCCTTTGGCTGGGCCGGCTTTCTCCTGGAGGCCCTCTCCCCTCCAGGACTTCCAGAGCTCCACCGCGCGCGCACGGTGTAAACTGGACTTTATACCCGACCAGGGCAACTCTTAGTGGGACTCACGACGGTCTGATGAGGGCGGGCGGGTGTGTGCCTCCAACTGCTCTTCCCCTCCTCCATACAGGCCCGAAGGTCCGTTTTAGGACCGACTTGGCTCCAGGCGGAGCTCCGGTAGGCACGCGCCGAACTGTCTGTGACCGGGACCGAGGCACCCTCCCTGGGCTGGCCAGGGTAGGGCTGAGAGCATGGAGCTCTGAACCCACCTCACATTTATGGACTTTGTCATTTCTTTGAATTTGACCCCCAGAGTCAATTGGGTGGGTCATTTGAGCTTGATTCGTTTCCCAGGAAGGCTGCCTCCTGCCTGGGACGCACTTTTCAGAAAACCAGCCTGTCATTTCCTGGAGGTTTCGTACTTCCAGAGATCCACCACGGGTGGAGATTGAACTCTCTACTCTCCCCAGCCAGAGTGCCCTTTGGCTGGGCCGGCTTTCTCCTGGAGGCCCTCTCCCCTCCAGGACTTCCAGAGCTCCGCCGCGCGCGCACGGTGTAAACTGGACTTTATACCCGACCAGGGCAACTCTTAGTGGGACTCACGACGGTCTGATGAGGGCGGGCGGGTGTGTGCCTCCAACTGCTCTTCCCCTCCTCCATACAGGCCCGAAGGTCCGTTTTAGGACCGACTTGGCTCCAGGCGGAGCTCCGGTAGGCACGCGCCGAACTGTCTGTGACCGGGACCGAGGCACCCTCCCCGGGCTGGCCAGGGTAGGACTGAGAGCATGGAGCTCTGAACCCACCTCACATTTATGGACTTTGTCATTTCTTCGAATTTGACCCCCAGAGTCAATTGGGTGGGTCATTTGAGCTTGATTCGTTTCCCAGGGAGGCTGCAACCTGCCTGGGACGCACTTTTCAGAAAACCAGCCTGTCATTTCCTGGAGGTTTCGTACTTCCAGAGATCCACCACGGGTGGAGATTGAACTCTCTACTCTCCCCAGCCAGAGTGCCCCCTGGCTGGGCCAGCTTTCTCCTGGAGGCCCTCTCCCCTCCAGGACTTCCAGAGCTCCACCGCGCGCGCACGGTGTAAACTGGACTTTATACCCGACCAGGGGCAACTCTTAGTGGGACTCGCGACGGTCTGATGAGGGGGCGGGCGGGTGTGTGCCTCCAACTGCTCTTCCCCTCCTCCATACATGCCCGAAGGTCCGTTTTAGGACCGTCTTCGCACCAGGCGGAGCACCAGGGGTGGCGGGCAAATCTGACTCTGACCCAGGACGGGCCACCCTCCCTGGGACGGCCAGGGAGCTCCGAGAGCATGGAGCTTTGAACCCACTGCAAATTTTGGGACTCTGTCATTTTTTGAGAGCTCGGCACCAGAGTCCCTCTCTCCATGGGCTTTCGGGCTTTATTCGTGCCCAGGAAGGCCGCTCCACCCTCCTCCATACATGCCCGAAGGTCCGTTTTAGGACCGTCTTCGCTCCAGGCGGAGCTCCGGGGTGGCGGGCAAATCTGACTCTGACCCAGGACGGGCCACCCTCCCTGGGACGGCCAGGGAGCTCCGAGAGCATGGAGCTTTGAACCCACTGCAAATTTTGGGACTCTGTCATTTTTTGAAAGCTTGGCACCAGAGTCCCTCTCTCCATGGGCTTTCGGGCTTTATTCGTGCCCAGGAAGGCCGCTCCACCCTCCTCCATACATGCCCGAAGGTCCGTTTTAGGACCGTCTTCGCTCCAGGCGGAGCTCCGGGGTGGCGGGCAAATCTGACTCTGACCCAGGACGGGCCACCCTCCCTGGGCCGGCCAGGGAGCTCCGAGAGCATGGAGCTTTGAACCCACTGCAAATTTTGGGACTCTGTCATTTTTTGAGAGCTCGGCACCAGAGTCCCTCTCTCCATGGGCTTTCGGGCTTTATTCGTGCCCAGGAAGGCCGCTCCACCCTCCTCCATACATGCCCGAAGGTCCGTTTTAGGACCGTCTTCGCTCCAGGCGGAGCTCCGGGGTGGCGGGCAAATCTGACTCTGACCCAGGACGGGCCACCCTCCCTGGGCCGGCCAGGGAGCTCCGAGAGCATGGAGCTTTGAACCCACTGCAAATTTTGGGACTCTGTCATTTTTTGAGAGCTCGGCACCAGAGTCCCTCTCTCCATGGGCTTTCGGGCATTATTCGTGCCCAGGAAGGCCGCTCCACCCTCCTCCATACATGCCCGAAGGTCCGTTTTAGGACCGTCTTCGCTCCAGGCGGAGCTCCGGGGTGGCGGGCAAATCTGACTCTGACCCAGGACGGGCCACCCTCCCTGGGCCGGCCAGGGAGCTCCGAGAGCATGGAGCTTTGAACCCACTGCAAATTTTGGGACTCTGTCATTTTTTGAAAGCTCGGCACCAGAGTCCCTCTCTCCATGGGCTTTCGGGCTTTATTCGTGCCCAGGAAGGCCGCTCCACCCTCCTCCATACATGCCCGAAGGTCCGTTTTAGGACCGTCTTCGCTCCAGGCGGAGCTCCGGGGTGGCGGGCAAATCTGACTCTGACCCAGGACGGGCCACCCTCCCTGGGCCGGCCAGGGAGCTCCGAGAGCATGGAGCTTTGAACCCACTGCAAATTTTGGGACTCTGTCATTTTTTGAGAGCTCGGCACCAGAGTCCCTCTCTCCATGGGCTTTCGGGCTTTATTCGTGCCCAGGAAGGCCGCTCCACCCTCCTCCATACATGCCCGAAGGTCCGTTTTAGGACCGTCTTCGCTCCAGGCGGAGCTCCGGGGTGGCGGGCAAATCTGACTCTGACCCAGGACGGGCCACCCTCCCTGGGCCGGCCAGGGAGCTCCGAGAGCATGGAGCTTTGAACCTACTGCAAATTTTGGGACTCTGTCATTTTTTGAGAGCTCGGCACCAGAGTCCCTCTCTCCATGGGACTTCGGGCTTTATTCGTGCCCAGGAAGGCCGCTCCACCCTCCTCCATACATGCCCGAAGGTCCGTTTTAGGACCGTCTTCGCTCCAGGCGGAGCTCCGGGGTGGCGGGCAAATCTGACTCTGACCCAGGACGGGCCACCCTCCCTGGGCCGGCCAGGGAGCTCCGAGAGCATGGAGCTTTGAACCCACTGCAAATTTTGGGACTCTGTCATTTTTTGAGAGCTCGGCACCAGAGTCCCTCTCTCCATGGGCTTTCGGGCTTTATTCGTGCCCAGGAAGGCCGCTCCACCCTCCTCCATACATGCCCGAAGGTCCGTTTTAGGACCGTCTTCGCTCCAGGCGGAGCTCCGGGGTGGCGGGCAAATCTGACTCTGACCCAGGACGGGCCACCCTCCCTGGGCCGGCCAGGGAGCTCCGAGAGCATGGAGCTTTGAACCCACTGCAAATTTTGGGACTCTGTCATTTTTTGAAAGCTTGGCACCAGAGTCCCTCTCTCCATGGGCTTTCGGGCTTTATTCGTGCCCAGGAAGGCCGCTCCACCCTCCTCCATACATGCCCGAAGGTCCGTTTTAGGACCGTCTTCGCTCCAGGCGGAGCTCCGGGGTGGCGGGCAAATCTGACTCTGACCCAGGACGGGCCACCCTCCCTGGGCCGGCCAGGGAGCTCCGAGAGCATGGAGCTTTGAACCTACTGCAAATTTTGGGACTCTGTCATTTTTTGAAAGCTTGGCACCAGAGTCCCTCTCTCCATGGGCTTTCGGGCTTTATTCGTGCCCAGGAAGGCCGCTCCACCCTCCTCCATACATGCCCGAAGGTCCGTTTTAGGACCGTCTTCGCTCCAGGCGGAGCTCCGGGGTGGCGGGCAAATCTGACTCTGACCCAGGACGGGCCACCCTCCCTGGGCCGGCCAGGGAGCTCCGAGAGCATGGAGCTTTGAACCTACTGCAAATTTTGGGACTCTGTCATTTTTTGAGAGCTCGGCACCAGAGTCCCTCTCTCCATGGGCTTTCGGGCTTTATTCGTGCCCAGGAAGGCCGCTCCACCCTCCTCCATACATGCCCGAAGGTCCGTTTTAGGACCGTCTTCGCTCCAGGCGGAGCTCCGGGGTGGCGGGCAAATCTGACTCTGACCCAGGACGGGCCACCCTCCCTGGGCCGGCCAGGGAGCTCCGAGAGCATGGAGCTTTGAACCCACTGCAAATTTTGGGACTCTGTCATTTTTTGAGAGCTCGGCACCAGAGTCCCTCTCTCCATGGGCTTTCGGGCTTTATTCGTGCCCAGGAAGGCCGCTCCACCCTCCTCCATACATGCCCGAAGGTCCGTTTTAGGACCGTCTTCGCTCCAGGCGGAGCTCCGGGGTGGCGGGCAAATCTGACTCTGACCCAGGACGGGCCACCCTCCCTGGGCCGGCCAGGGAGCTCCGAGAGCATGGAGCTTTGAACCCACTGCAAATTTTGGGACTCTGTCATTTTTTGAAAGCTTGGCACCAGAGTCCCTCTCTCCATGGGCTTTCGGGCTTTATTCGTGCCCAGGAAGGTCGCTCCACTCTCCTCCATACATGCCCGAAGGTCCGTTTTAGGACCGTCTTCGCTCCAGGCGGAGCTCCGGGGTGGCGGGCAAATCTGACTCTGACCGAGGACGGGCCACCCTCCCTGGGCCGGCCAGGGAGGTCCGAGAGCATGGAGCTTTGAACCCACTGCAAATTTTTGGACTTTGTGCAATTTTTGAGAGCTTGACACCAGAGTCCCTTTCTCCATGGGCTTTGGGCTTTATTCGTGCCCAGGAGAGGTGCGCCATGCCTGGGATGCACTTTTCAGAAAAATCCACCCCCTCTTTTTTCCTGGAGGTTTCATGCTTTTCAGAGCTCCACCACGGCGGAGATTGAACTCACTGCCCAGCCAGAGTGCAATCCACCCTGGCTTGGGTCACTGCCTTGAAGGCCCCTTGAGATTTGAACCCACTGCAAATTTTTGGACTTTGTGCAATTTTTGAGAGCTTGACACCAGAGTCCCTTTCTCCATGGGCTTTGGGCTTTATTCGTGCCCAGGAGAGGTGTGCCATGCCTGGGATGCACTTTTCAGAAAAATCCACCCCCTCTTTTTTTCCTGGAGGTTTCATGCTTTTCAGAGCTCCACCACGGCGGAGATTGAACTCACTGCCCAGCCAGAGTGCACCCCACCCTGGCTTGGGTCACTGCCTTGAAGGCCCCTTGAGATTTGAACCCACTGCAAATTTTTGGACTTTGTGCAATTTTTGAGAGCTTGACACCAGAGTCCCTTTCTCCATGGGCTTTGGGCTTTATTCGTGCCCAGGAGAGGTGTGCCATGCCTGGGATGCACTTTTCAGAAAAATCCACCCCCTCTTTTTTTCCTGGAGGTTTCATGCTTTTCAGAGCTCCACCACGGCGGAGATTGAACTCACTGCCCAGCCAGAGTGCACCCCACCCTGGCTTGGGTCACTGCCTTGAAGGCCCCTTGAGATTTGAACCCACTGCAAATTTTTGGACTTTGTGCAATTTTTGAGAGCTTGACACCAGAGTCCCTTTCTCCATGGGCTTTGGGCTTTATTCGTGCCCAGGAGAGGTGTGCCATGCCTGGGATGCACTTTTCAGAAAAATCCACCCCCTCTTTTTTTCCTGGAGGTTTCATGCTTTTCAGAGCTCCACCACGGCGGAGATTGAACTCACTGCCCAGCCAGAGTGCACCCCACCCTGGCTTTGGTCACTGCCTTGAAGGCCCCTTGAGATTTGAACCCACTGCAAATTTTTGGACTTTGTGCAATTTTTGAGAGCTTGACACCAGAGTCCCTTTCTCCATGGGCTTTGGGCTTTATTCGTGCCCAGGAGAGGTGCGCCATGCCTGGGATGCACTTTTCAGAAAAATCCACCCCCTCTTTTTTTCCTGGAGGTTTCATGCTTTTCAGAGCTCCACCACGGCGGAGATTGAACTCACTGCCCAGCCAGAGTGCACCCCACCCTGGCTTTGGTCACTGCCTTGAAGGCCCCTTGAGATTTGAACCCACTGCAAATTTTTGGACTTTGTGCAATTTTTGAGAGCTTGACACCAGAGTCCCTTTCTCCATGGGCTTTGGGCTTTATTCGTGCCCAGGAGAGGTGCGCCATGCCTGGGATGCACTTTTCAGAAATATACCGGCTTGAAGTTTGAACTTTGACCGGATGTCACTCGAGACAAAACAAAAAAAAA
>NW_028117949.1:20000-21223 GCF_965113295.1 Leuciscus leuciscus
CCGTTCCAAGCCTCCCGACGCACACCGCGGCCGCCCCTGCTGCGGACATCCGTTTCAGACGGGCCAGCTGAGTCTCCCGAGGTCGACGCGGCCTGCTTTCCCCGGAGGGAGGCCGCGTCTAGAGTCGACGCGCAAATCGGGGAGGAGCAAGCTGCCCATAGCGGTCTCTCGACCGGGCAGTGGCCGTCCCCAGGCGCGTCCAAAGTTCCAATCGACCAGGCAACCCCTGAGTGACGGGCCCGGAGGAGGGGGTGCGCTCCTCCGTGCCCCGCAGGCAACCCGGGGGCGCCTGTTTTCCGTTACCTTCTTCCTGGGGATCCGAGTTTTAACCGGATGACGGGGGGTGGGGGGGGTGGGGGTATGCGTTTACTGGAAGTCTCTTTTGCCACTCTCTCTGGGCTGAGTCAGGCCCATCGTTTTCCCCAACCGTTGGACCGACCACCACGGTTCTCTGGTCTGGATTTTGTACCCACTCTGAGTGCCTCCAACTGCTCTTCCCCTCCTCCATACAGGCCCGAAGGTCCGTTTTAGGACCGACTTGGCTCCAGGCGGAGCTCCGGTAGGCACGCGCCGAACTGTCTGTGACCGGGACCGAGGCACCCTCCCCGGGCTGGCCAGGGTAGGACTGAGAGCATGGAGCTCTGAACCCACCTCACATTTATGGACTTTGTCATTTCTTCGAATTTGACCCCCAGAGTCAATTGGGTGGGTCATTTGAGCTTGATTCGTTTCCCAGGGAGGCTGCAACCTGCCTGGGACGCACTTTTCAGAAAACCAGCCTGTCATTTCCTGGAGGTTTCGTACTTCCAGAGATCCACCACGGGTGGAGATTGAACTCTCTACTCTCCCCAGCCAGAGTGCCCTTTGGCTGGGCCGGCTTTCTCCTGGAGGCCCTCTCCCCTCCAGGACTTCCAGAGCTCCACCGCGCGCGCACGGTGTAAACTGGACTTTATACCCGACCAGGGCAACTCTTAGTGGGACTCACGACGGTCTGATGAGGGCGGGCGGGTGTGTGCCTCCAACTGCTCTTCCCCTCCTCCATACAGGCCCGAAGGTCCGTTTTAGGACCGACTTGGCTCCAGGCGGAGCTCCGGTAGGCACGCGCCGAACTGTCTGTGACCGGGACCGAGGCACCCTCCCTGGGCTGGCCAGGGTAGGGCTGAGAGCATGGAGCTCTGAACCCACCTCACATTTATGGACTTTGTCATTTCTTTGAATTTGAC
>NW_028117948.1:0-21202 GCF_965113295.1 Leuciscus leuciscus
ACAATGAATAGACAGGAGTCCAATAATAGCATAACGAATCATTCTTAAAATAATAACAAGTAGCCTAGGCTATAAGACCAATCCGACATGGGCTGTGTTAACAGTAAAACGTCCGTCATTTAACGAATTTTAAAAACACGGATGGATAATACAAAATACTTTCTGATATTTTGACAGAAAAAAAACAAGCAAGAACAAAATTTAAACTTAGCCCGTCAATTTTTCATTTTACAATTATCTTCTCTCTCTGTGTGTGCACGCGTCCGTGTTTGTGAGAGAGAGAGCTCGCGCAGCACTGATACAACGGTAGCCTACTTTTTAATCCACAAGTAACGAACGCGCTAGTTTTCATACAAAATAAATATGTAACATAATTAGGTAGGCTACTTTAGTTATTATTAATACAATAACGTAACACATGAAGGCTATACGTTTCTCAACACTGAGAATGAATCAATAAACGCCTGTTTCTCCACTCGCGCTTATCAGTAATCCACAAATCACACGTGCTGTCACTTTTGAGAAAAATCTAATTCGAACGGGTATCAAATATCAAGCAATATATTCAAATATCTACGAGTCAAAAAACGATCAGTCAAAAATGTGTCATGAAGAGGAAAAAAACATAAGTCGCACTGGACTGCGTTAACAATGTTACGGACGGGACAGTTGACTTGAGCGCTCTGAAAGCGCCACTAAGACTGCTTTAAAACTTTCACAGAGACCTCAAACAGAAAGCACAAAAAGCCTGTCTTTAAATTTAATTTCGTTTTGTATTAATTGTATCTTAATTTTGATAAATGTTTCATCAACCAATTGCCTGGATTGAATTAAATAAGAAGTAAATATAGTAGAAAATATTTAATCAGGACACGGAGGCGAGGGCGCGTGAACCTGGAGCGCGTCTCATCAATGAACCGAAATCTACCTGCCTCACAGACCGGAGACATATATAGAAAGCTTGAAATGTCTATTTTTAAACAGAACAATTCAAAACGAAAGAAAACAGACTGTTCTCTGCTTATGTCATCTGTATGAAATGTGTATTTATCTCAGGCACATTCACTACTGCTAAGATCGAGTCAGCATCGTCAACTTCATCTTCAACTTCACACGTCAAATGTCGGCCTGTTCACATCGGCCATATTTTGACATCGGAACGATACCGATGTGTAAAAAAATGACCATATCGGCCGATATTATATCGGCGGCCGATATATCGTGCACCACTAATTACAATTATTACAAATTGGTCCCCGTCTGTTTATGTTCCAGTGATACATGACGTCTCTCCACACCTCATAACCTACCTCTGTTTGCAGGGGTGGAAAAGCTTATCTTACTTGTCACATGACATCAGATACTCGATTATTTTGTCATAATCAGACCAGTTACACTGCTGATAACTGTCCCGTTTGCATGTAAATCATTTTCACATGATTATTGCTTGCTATTAAAGACGTACTTTTATTCATAGAAATGCCCCCACATATCAGTGAACTTATAATATAAAAATGCTTTTAAAATTTAATTATTCAACACTCTTTACAGAAAAAAATATCCTACAGTTATACATAAACTGACTATTTGCAAGTAATGTATTAAAATTACCTTCCTTTCCGTCTTGCAGGATTACTTGGTCCTTTTTTTTTTTTTAAAGCTCTACAATATCAAACTCAACAGCTCTTTCAAGAGCCAACCCTCACAAGAGCTACTAGTGAGTCGCAGCGAATCTTGCCGGGATCAGCCCTTCCCAGGTAAAGTTTCTAGAATATTGAAATCGGTATTTACTCATCAAATGCTCTCTCCTGAATCGCCGCCGCTAGAGTTCTTACGAGATCAAGAAAATATGATCATATAACAGCGATTTTATCATCACTGCATTGGTTACCTATAAAGTTCCGTATTAATTATAAGGTATTGCTACTGACTTATAAAGCTCTAAACGGCTTAGCTCCAGTCTATTTAACGGATCTTCTATCGCCCCTATAATCCATCGCGCTCTTTAAGATCACTAAATTCAAGGCTTTTGGTCATACCTAGGATATCCAGAACCACCAAAGGAGGGAGAGCATTTTCACATTTGGCTCCAAAACTCTGGAATAGTCTTCCTGATACTGTTCGTTGCTCAGACTCGCTCTCCCAGTTTAAAACTAGATTAAAGTCGCATCTCTTCAGCCAGGCATTCATATAATCCTACAGTTCAAACTACAATCCGGCCTGTAGCTCATAAATGCCAGAGGAGAACTGGCCCCCGACTGAGCCTGGGTTCTCCCAAGGTTTTTTTTCTCCATTAGGTCACCTGATGGAGTTTTAGGACACCATTAGGTCACTTGATGGAGTTTTTCGGTTCCTTGCCACTGTTGCCTTTGCCTTGCTCAGTTGGGGATATTTTGGGGATATTTAATTTAATTTTATCAATCAATAAATTCCTCTTGAAACAAACATTGTTGTATTATTTTAATTTAATACTGTGAAGCTGCTTTGATACAATCTGTATTGTGAAAAGCGCTATACAAATAATAACTTATTTATAACTGTCTTAATTTATGTTTCAAGAACAATAGTAATTGCACATAGAGTAAGTCGAGACTTTCTTGTTTTACAGCAGAGAAGGAAGACCAGTCCTTATATCAACGCAAGCTAATCGAATAAGTCCTTTGTTTCGGGTGAGGAAGGAACATCTGGTGCCCAAAGAAGACAGAAAGCTGCACGAGTCCATTGGTATGTCTTGTATTGAAACAATGCTGTAATATGTAGTACATAATTTGATGTTGACAATTTTACATTGTACAGGTTATCACTTGGTTTTTGACCAAGTGAAGCTCTTGAAACAAGTGACAGGAGAGTATGTAACTTGTCTGGAAAGTATCAGAGTCGCATTTGGCACGCGTGCCTTAGGTTGCCGACCCCTGGTCTAGCCTATAGTCTATGGTACCAATCACGTTAGTGAAGCCTGAGTAACATATACTGTAATCGGCATGGTCATGAATGCATGATCTTCATAAAAAATTATGATAGCCTAAAAAAAAACTGCTTAAAAAAAAAACTGCTTTACAACATTGGGTCTTAAAGGTGCTGTATGTAGTATCACATTAAAATGATCCACTTTTCGGGTTTTGCTATTACCTCTGAAAGCAAGTATTCTTATGTTTATGTGAAGGTGCCGGGTCGGATTTACCGCGAAATCCAGTGACGTCACCTGCATGCGCGGAGCGCTCCCGAGCCTCTCGCCTCGTCTAGCCTACTGATTTTGCACTCAACAGCGACGACACTGCAACTTATGACATGGACTTATGACTTATGCAACTTATGACATGTCTGATAACACTAAGAAACGACCTGCTCCCAGCACAACACAGACTCCAACACAAACTCCACTTATTGATAAAAAAAACCAATAAAACGTTTTTTTCTTTCTGCTGAAGCTCGTATTAAAGGCCAGACGTGAATCGGATGAACTTCGGGTGAAAAAACACGGATCAACATCGGCAGGGCGTTTGAATCATGGAGAGACCTTATCTACAAACCTAGAATGTATACATTTCCTGAAGAAAATGTGAAGTAGTGCTTGCAGTGGCAAAATTCGGCACGGTTGATAGGGTTCCATTCTTATCATGGGACGAGCATGGAGCATTAGTTCAACGTCAAGCTGATAAAAGTAGCCTATTATTGTAACGTTGCAGTGGGAGTTTACCTGAGTTTCTAGCATGTTGTGGGATGCTCTCTCTGGTGTGTTGCGTGACGCGTCTCAGTCTGGCCGGTATTCCACAGTGCTCGCTCATAAATTCGAGCACGCGCAAGAGCACGCGCTTGTCAACTTATTGGTTGCAATCTGAAACATCACCGCTAGAGGCCGCTGAAAACTACATACAGCTCCTTTAAGTGGCTTGGAAATGCCACAAAAAAACCTAAAACTGTTTTTTTAAACCTAAAAGCGCCAGGTAAACTCCGAATGACACGACAGACAGCACTTTCCATCAAGTTCTCCGCATCTCCAATAGTGTAAAGGAAAGAGCCACTCGCAAATAATCTTAAAGCTGCCGTCGGCAACATTTTTTTGATCATATTCAGTGTAATCGACACTATAATCCGACAGAACAACATAAATAAGGTGGTTTTAGAAAAAAACCCGAGCTTCTAACTCCACCTGGAGCGTGTTATTTGTTTTCCAAAAATCCAGCGCTCCCGCTTCATCAGGTCCAATCAGCGCAGGGGGGTGTGAGATCTGACTGTCAATCACAGGTCGTGCACACGCCACAGATCCCCCTCACTCGCACATGTTAATATCACATGCACACGCCACGCCTGAAGTTCGCCTGGAGATTGCATGAAGCGTGATGGCGTAGAGAAAATCTACTAACAAGCTTCCAATTCCTCGGTTATTGCTATCTATGGCTAGATTAGCCAGGGCAGCCTACCTCCGAGTCCATGGTGTTGATAGATGCTGAAGAGACGGACGCGTTCACAGAAAATCAGGTACACACGCACAGTGACGCACTGACGAGCACGACCTCGATGGGAGGGTGCTCGCTGGTAGTGGGGAGGGGCATGAGAGTTGTAAACATTCAAAATTTTGGCTAATCGACCCAATCTGCCAGACTTGCCGACGGCAGCTTTAAGGCAATGCAAACAGTTTGTGCTGTAGTTAAAGCCCGACTCCGACAAGTCGAAAATAAGTGTGTGTTTCCAACAAATTAATCATGTAAACGACAATCTCACCAGTCACGAGAAAAAATATATATCTCAGAAAGTGCACTATTGTAACGCAAAATCTCAGTTCTTCGTACCTCAGGGCCCGTTCTTCGTACGTCGCTAACTCAGTTAGCTGGATTTGATTATTGGCGATTTGGCATGATCTGGGATTGTTTGGTTCTTCGACGCTCATCCTGGACTTGCTGTCATAGCAACAGGTGCGCAAGCTTATTTCATGTTAACAGGATTAGATCCCTGCTTCATAAGCGCTGGACTTCCCGTATCAGCTCCGCTTATGAAGCCGCAGTCTAATCCTGTTAACATGAAATAAGCCTGCTCCCGAGCAGGTTTAAGCTTGCGCACCTGGGGCCCGTTCTTCGTACGTTGCTTGAAACATCCAAGATCAAATTATGAGACATCCAAGGTGATATCATCGGCCTAATCATGATCTGACTAATTCGTTTCTTCGAACACACCTGCCAGTTATGATTAGTATAGCTGGATTGAGTTATCTGAGATAACTGCGCGTTCATGCGCTGGTTTAAAAGGGGATATGTATCGATAGTAGAAACATTGATCAGCAACGCTGCTATTGGCTGCTCACCATGGCCAAAGAGCGCGCACAGTTTTTCTCCGCAGCAGAGCAAGAGTTATTGAAGGTTATGCAGAATATGAAACCTTAATTAAAACGCCAGGGAACACCTCAAAGTGTGCAAAAGCCAGGAGAGAGGGCTGGCAAAAAGTAGCAGACAAATGAAATGCGTAAGTGTTCCATGTTATGGTTATATCACTTATTACAGTGTATATTCTTGTATTTTAATCATTTCATAATTGCTTAATGTCAGAGCCACCTCAGGACCCACTAGAACAGTGTTCTTCAACCCTGCTCCTGGAGGACCCCCAACACTGCACGTTTTCTTTGTCTCCCTAATCAAACACACCTGATTCAACTCATCAGCTCATTAACCCATGTGATAATGAGTTGATGAATTGAATCCGGTGTGTTTGATTAGGGAGACAAAGAAAACCAGCAGTGTTGGGGGTCCTCCGGGAGCAGGGTTGAAGAACACTGCACTAGAACATGGGAACAAGTAAAAGGGAAGTACAAGAATATTCTTCAAAATGGTAATCTTTTCTACTTCTACTGTTCTTTGTCTCTTTTACAAAAGAAAAGCACCGTTAAATGTGTTTGTCTGTTTATAACAGCAACCAAGAAAAAGGCTGAGCTGAAAAAAAAAAAAACAGGTGGTGGTCCTGCTCCCTCACATTATACCACATTATACCCCAGCAGTAGAGCTGGCCCTGGGGTTAAATGTGAACCGACCCATTGTGGAGGGCATCCCTGGGGGCAGCTCTTCCTCAGACCAACAGCCAGGAACCAGTAGCAGCAACACCTTCATTACTGGTAAATGAGCTTTAAATGATCTTGCTACACTGTAAAATATATCTTTTTTTTTGCCGCATTAAATTAAGTAGGCCTATATAATCCAAATGGCTGGTACAGTAATTTCAGCTGTTAAATATTGAGTAGTGATCAATTGCTTTGACTTGTGAAGGTGAAAACTGCTGAAGTTAATGTAAGAATATTTTGCCATGAGTTACTGATCACATTTGTTCATATAGTGTAGTTCATTGTAATGCCATTGTGTTTCCTCTTTTGTGCAGTTTTACATAATACACCAACACTTGTACCTGTTCCCAAGAAAGTAGTGGCTGAAATATGTGCAGTAAGTGGACTTTTTCTAACTTTACATCAAAAGGGAAGAAAGTGCAACACTTTGTAATGCCCATTTGTTTCCATTGCACAGGACAGTGAAGAAACCCTCTCAGATGACTGTCCTTTGGAGGAAGTACTTGTAAGTGCATAAATAACTTTACTTCATTTATAGTAACTTGTGTACATATTATTTCTGACTGCAATATGAGTTGCAGGAGGAAAGGCCTACTGCACAAAGTGATACAGAGGTGGGCAGTGTAGTAACCTACTTGTACTTTTTATTTTTGTTGCATGAGGCTTGTGTTGACAGTTCTTTTTTTTTAATTTTTTATTTTTTATTCTTTTTATCCAAACATGGCACAGGGTGATATCCGTATATAAACGGAATCTACAACAGAAAATGTAGTATTTTGACCTGAAAAAACAGAAAAATGAAGGGGAGAAATAGAACTTGACACCTTAAAGAAGAAAAAACTGGCACTAGAGATTGAGTTGCTTCAAAAGGAACTTCAGAGTAAGTGCTAAATACACTATTTCACACAGAGTACTATTGCTGACCTTGGATAACAATATATCTTATTGCAGGCAAAAGATGACCATCATTGGCTTTTCTTGACAAAGAATAATTGAAATAAAACTCAAGGAACTAAGCATGTTGTCTTGTCTTCTATTCATTTAATGAAGGTTTTTGTTTTGAAAAAAAAAAAAAAAAAATGGTGTTCCACAATTCTGTCCCGTGCAGCTCTGCCACTAGGTTGGTCCAAGTGCACTGGCTGGAGGTCATCATCAGGCTGCACCTCCACCACAGGGGTCCTCTCCTTTCTGATGGTGGCACTATTGTGGAGTATGGCACATGCAACAATAATGTCACAGGCCCTGTCAGGTGCAACCCTCAGACACTGAAATCTTTCCTTTAGTTGCCCAAAGGTCATTTCAATGCGTGCCCTTGTCCTGGCTAGAGCTGCATTGAAACGGGTTTGTGGTCCGGGGTTTGGGTCAGGGAATGGCGTCATGAAATACTGCCTGCAGGTATAGCCCCTGTCACCAAGCAGGATCCCGTCGTAAGCACCTGGAAAAATGCAGTTTTGTTAGGCTCAGAATAAATGTATGTAATACAGTGAGCTTGATATTAAATATTTCCTTACCACGTTCAAATAATGTGCATAAATGTGACTCTCTGAAAATCCTGGAGTCATGCACAGAACCAGGCCATTTTGCTTCCACATTTGTGATGTAGGACATGGAGTCACACACCATCTAAGATATTTTTAATCAGTCAACTGCATACTTTTTGATTACATTACTTTTTGTATTATTTGATATATTCTGGACTCGCTTCTCCAAGGTAAATGGTGAATTGTTTGATGTCAGGCTGCATGCTCAGAAAGCGGCAGTGGATTGTGCAGCGTGAGACCACCTTCAGCGACAGGTTCTTGTCGTAAAAACGGACAAGACATGGCTGCGAAAGACTTCCCGTATCACCTCCGCTTATAAAGCCGGGATCTAATCCTGTTAACATGAAATAAGCCTGTTCCCGAGCAGGTTTAAGCTTGGGCACCTGTTGCTATGACAGCAAGTCCAGGATGAGCGTCGAAGAACCAAACAATCCAAGATCATGCCAAATCTCCAACAATCAAATCCAGCTAACTGAGTTAGCGACGTACGAAGAACGGGCCCCTGGGGCCTGTTTCAGAAAGGAGGTTCAACTGAGTTGACTTACCCTGAGATGGGAAACTCTGAGTTTTCGGTTACAGAACAGCGGAAATTAGTTAGTTCAATCAACTCTGAGTTGACTGACTCTGAGTTAAGCGCGTGCACCACCACTATAAAAAGCCATTATCAATGGAGTGCAGATATTATGAGTCACCATGGTAACAGCGCCAGACAAAAAGAGGTCTGCATATTTCTCACCAGCTTCTGCAAGCGTAAGAAGACATATTATTATTTTTTAAATATCGGCTGCAGCAGCGAAGGACAACTAGAGTTAGCTAGGGAGAAAATAGTTGCTCGAGTCAATGCGTATGTTTACATTTTAATTAGTTATACAGTGTTGGGTGTAATTAATTACCAAGTCATCTAAATACTGTCATTTAATTAAAGGGATTACTCTTAATTCTTCTGTAATTTGAAGTAAAATCTGATGTAATTGCATTAGACTATAGAACAATTCTGTATGTTTAACATACATTTTTAAAAGGTATATTTTTTATGTAACCTTCTCCCTCTACACACTTTGGTCAATTCAAGAATAATCCATGCAATTGTATATTGTTTATTTGAAAGCATTAAAAGTGCAGTTTCTTGTCTCTCCTTGTATTGTTCAAGTGGTTGAGGTTGATATGGGATTTATTAATAAGTAGACCAATACTTTCTAAAGATAGTCATTATTACATGAATCTAATTACACGGTTGAAGATGTCATTTGTAGTTAGTAATTAATAACTATTTTAGAGTAACTTACCCAACTGTTATAATATCAGAGGTGAAACTGGAAGAACAGTATGTTATTCAACCTAATTTTAATTTTCATGGGTGCAATCCTGCAGGTATTAAAAGAACATGGCAGCAGCTGAAAATTAAATATAAGAACATAATTCAATCAGGTAAGGTTTGAGCATATCATGGGTGTAGGCTACCTGAATTTACAAATATTTGACATATTAAATAACTAAATAGCATCCCAGTGTCTAGCAGTGCAGCAGCATTTTTGGCTGGGGGAATTCCTGGAGGGACTTCAGAGCCAGTCACTCCCGAAGATCCAAGGGCCTTCATAAAATGTAAGAGGTTTACATATGTGTTATTTCTTATATAGGCTATTTTTGATATTTCCATTTATTTTACTTTGGGTTGGGTTTTTTGTTGGTCCCAACAGATTCCGATGGTAATATCTGTCTTTTGGAGCCTCCTGTCCCAACAAAACCTGCAGGCAGTTGTAAGTAGCCTACTCAATACACCAGAAATTATGACAAATAGTGTTATAAAGTGTACTCATCTTCACAGGACGATGGGGATAATGTTATGTGTCACATCAAACAATCTACACATTCAGATTTTTTCACATTTTTATGTGGAGTAGAATCTAAGTTTAAAGCTAAGTATAAATGGGAAGAACAGCAGGAGGACGGTCCATCAACTTCTGTTGCACAGATGAACAGAGTTCAGTGATTTTCAGTAAATGCCACAGTTTAATTCTGTAGAATTTGTTTAGAACTACATTATGTAACTCTAATCTACTACTGTATATTCAGTTGCCAGTTAAGGGGTTAATAGACTTCATCTTATTTAAAAAAAAAAAAAAAAAAAAAGAAAAAAAAAAAAAAAGCAATATTGTATTTATTAATTAAAGATTAATTTTATTAATAAAAATGTACTGAAAGAATGAATGAGGTGTTTAAACACCACTTCCTCTTTAAAAAAGGGGAGGAGACCGAAAGAAACTCTGGGTTTACCGAAGAAAACCTGCTCCCGGCCAGGTTAGGTTCACAGAGTAAGTTACCATGGTAACTGACTCTGAGTATAAGTTACCTCTCTTTCAGAAACGGGCTTGACTTACTCTGCTTTCTCAGGTTTAACATACCTCCCATTCTGAAACAGAAAACCCAGAGTTTCCCTCATTTCAGGGTTAACATACTCTGAGTTTTCACTTAACCTCCTTTCTGAAACAGGCGCCTCTGGTCTTTTCATGATCGGATAGCTATCCGATCTGAGAAAACGCATGAAGTGGCCAGGTGTAAACAGCCCCAGAAATCATTCTAATATTCTGATTTATTATGAGTGTTGGAAACAGTTCTGCTGCCTAATGATGAATAAAAGGTTAAAAAGAACTGCATTTATTAAAAAATATATATCATTTCTAATAATATAAATCTTCTTTACTATCACTTTTATTTATCAATTTAACACATCCTTGCTGAATAAAAGTATTGATTTATTTAAAAATAAATAAAAAATAAATACTGACCTCAAATTACTGACCAGTAGTGTATATTGTTGTTACAAAAGATTTCTATTTTTAAAAAAATTGCTTTTTTTACTTTTTATTCATCAAAGTATCCTAAAAAAAGTATCACAGGTTATGAAAACATATTAAGCAGCAGAACTGTTTCCAACTTTGATAATGAATCATCATATTAGAATTATTTCTAAAGGATCATGTGATAGACTGGAGTAATGATCCTGAAAATTCAGCTTTGCATCACAGAAATAAATGATCATTTAAACCAATTATTTTAAATTGTAAAAATATATCACAATATTACTTTTTTTTCTGTATTTTTGATCAAATAAATGCAGGCTTGATGAGCAGAGGAAACTTCTTTCAAAAACATTAAAAATACTAATACTTATACTTGCCCTGTAATACATGTATTCTTTGTTTTAGATGTTATTAACTTAAATTCTTATGAATAATAAAAATGTTGTAATGTCTATTTGTTATTTATGGCCTGTACGCCTCATTATTGATCTGAGCTTCTACATCTTGAATTCGAATAACATTCGATAAAACATAATTGCTGGATTATTTTGACTATAATAAATAAGCAGATGAAACATAGTAGGCCTATACACTGTTTATCACAAATTACTTTGGACCAAAGTTAGGCTACCATATTATAATTAATTATTATATAGTTCTATTCATTCATTCATTTTATTTAAATTAGCACTGGTTAAAATGTATAAAGCATGAACAAGATATGAAACAATATTTATTAATAATACACAGTTTAAATATCACAAATATCAAATTGTATTTTCATTTGCGTCCTATGCTGGCTAATTACGACGTTTAACCTGTTATCATAATGAAATTCATGCATTTATTTGCAGTGGTGGAATGTAACCAAGTACAAATACTTCGTTACTTTACTTAAGTACATTTTTCACGTATCTGTACTTTACTTAAGTAGAATCAATAGTGCATACTTTTGACTTTTACTTCGTTACTTTTTGCAGCAATTATTATACTTTCTACTCCACTACATTTCTACAACGTTTCGTTACATTTTCGGATCAGTTTTTCCCCTGCCAAAACAGGGATTGAAAAAAATCTCCATGTTTTCGGTGCTGATCGCGTTGGTGGCGCTAACAATAAAGCACCTAAAAGCTGTCACAAAGAACCAGCAAAAGTAATGAATATGTCAAATATAGCAAGAAGACATTTTAATTGTTTATTAATAAACAAGTGTTTTCTGTGTCGGCTGCAAAGATGAGGTTGACGATACTGATACGCGATCTTCGCAGTAGTGAACGCGCCAGAGAGAAATGCGCATTTCATACGGATTATAAGCAGAGAGCAGTCGGTTTTCTTTCGTTTTGAATTGTTCTGTTTAAAAGTACACATTTAAAGCTGTCTAAAGATATATTTATCAGGTCTGTGAGGCAAGTAGGATACCTTATAGCCTACGCTGAGTTTCGGTTCATTTATGAGACGAGCTCCAGTTCACTCGCCAGCGCCTACGTGTCGTGATTATCTATTTTCTACTTATCTATTAAATCCTGGCAATTGTTTGATGAAACATTGATTAAAATTGAGATACAATTAATACAAAACGAAATTCAAATTTAAAAAAGGCTTTGTGCTTTCTGTTTGAGGTCTCAGTGAAAGTTTTAAAGCAGTCTTTTAGTGCCTTTCAGAGCGGTCACGTCTGTAACATTGTTTTTTCCTCATAAATGGGAACACGAAAAATAAAATAAAATGAATATGTTATGTTCTGTGGAGAGCCAACCCTTCATCCGGTGGGTATTACTTTTGGTTTGCGCAGTGTAATTCACAGAATTACAAAAAAATATTTTTCTACCTAAAAGTTACATATTGTTTGTGTCCCGTAACGCATGTGTAGCCTAGATTTCCCATTAAATATAAAACGCATACTGATATTTTTCAATATGTATTAAATGCATTTTCTGAGAATTTATATTTCAAGTTTTTACTGCAAATGTCCCGTTTATAACGATGGAATTGCCAAATATTAAATAATTTATCCTCAACTAGTTTTGTGGTGTAGGTCTACGTATTGTATAATGTTAACTTCAAAAAAGGGGGGTGTCGCGATTCTGCCTTCTCCCTTCTCACACCGCGACACAGGTTCGTAGATCTGAGTGTAGCGATTTCGGATTCATATTGTTACAGCCCTAATTATTAGAATATAGACATTAAGAGAATAAATTGTTATGCAAGTACTTTTACTTTTAATACTTAAAGTACATTTAAAATCAGGTACTTTTTACTTTTTACTTAAGTAGGGTTTTCATTGTGGTACTTCTACTTTTACTAAAGTAAATATGTCTCTGGTTATTTGTACTTTTACTTAAGTACTGAGATTCAGTACTTCCTCCACCACTGTTTATTTATTTGTCATTTAAACTGATGCAAACAGGGAAAGAGAGTAGAAAACACTTATTATCCTGTCGCCCCCTCTAGTGGACAGCATTAAGTATTACGGCCTTCATTGCTCAGATAACTCAAGTCGATGGATTTTTTGGGAAAGTCTGACCAGTTAGAAGCAAGTTAGACCAGTCTGAGGGTCTGAGCTGAGTTTGGTGAAGCATCAAAGTTCTAGGCGGAGTCAATTTCTCATAATAATAATAACAATTAATCCCAAACCTGGTAATTTTGTCAGTATTTAATTTACGTTCACTGATTCTGGCTTCTCTCTTTTCTGTCTCTTTCTTTTCATGTGAACTGAGTAGGCTACACGTGCTTAAATTCAAAAAAATATAAACTTTATTTCTATTCAAAATTATTTATAGCCCATAGGCTATATGTCACACACGCCTACCTGCCTTTTGATGTAAATAAAAGACTAGAGGGGTAAATGTTACGGACATATTATCATGGTACAGTTCAGCCTATTATTGATTTTTATTTCCACTTCCCTTTTATCCAAAGAGACGGAACTATTTGCACTGTATTTATCAATGGGAAATATGCTAATATAATCTGTCATATACTGTGGCTCACATTAATGGGGTTGCTTGCAAGTCGCAGCAGCACGAATTACGTGACCAGCAACATATTTCTAAATCAAATACTGTGTGTAGTTAACAGTGAGTGGTGGTTTCAGACATTATTTCATTAAAGGGCATTTGTCAGTGCCGCACTCGTAGCCTACTGACTCTTATTCTGCCTGACAGAAAGAAAAGCTCACAGCTTACTGAAGGCGGAGCGGTTTGACCAATCAGATGAAAGGGGCGTTTCAGCGCCGCCCACGTGTGCAAATGAAATATCGAACCCATAAACCGACTTGTAAACCATAAACGAAAAATGAAAAATCTAGCCAAAATCTAGCCAAAAAAAACGAATAAACGAGCTGGTTTTCATTTCTCCTTATTCCATTCTAAACAGGAAATGAAATGATCAAAAAGTGCACGGACCCTATGACTAGATGTCGCCTTGGCTACGGCAGTTTGGAATATTCTGGGCTCATCTGATTTTTTTGTACATAGCATAACCTACTTTGTTATGATTTTAGTATCATAATGATTAATAAATGCACGCACAATTATCATGAACTTGATTTGAACAAATGCCTATCAACTTGTGTGTGCAAAATTCAGAATTAAATGAATGTGCAGCAATTTGTACAAATAGAGAGTCTGTAGGCCTATACTGTTGTAGCCTTTAAATAAGCGCATTTATTTTCATATTTGTTCAAATGTTATAATGTTATTTTTTTCCCCATGTATGTTGATTTATGAAAAGTGAACAGCACGAGTAAAAGTGAATTTCGTTTTGTATAAATTGTATCTTAATTTTAATACATTTTTCATCAGCCTGTATTTAATAAATAAGATAAATAAGATTAAATAAATAATAATAATAAAAAAGATAATCTTGCATTGCACGTTAACTGGAGCGCATCTCATCCTAACTTAACGAAACTCATTGTATGCCTCACACACAGACATGAGAAATACATCAAATACACAAAGCTTGAAATGTCTTTAAACGACATAATTCAAAACGAAAAGAAAAAGGCTACTCTCTGATTATGTAATCCATTATGTGCATTTCTCTCTATAGGCGCGTTCACTATACGGCGATCGTCAACTTCATCTTTGCAGCCGAGTCGACACTGTCAGAAAACACTAGATTATTAATAAAAATCAATGCACGCGTCACCGGATTTACAAATGCACATCTTGCTTGTTGCACCCACACATATTATGTCGAAAATAACGAGATATTATGTTGAAATAACATTATTAATAATAATACATATTTTATAATATTTGATTGAATGCTGAATGTTGCGCTTGTTCAGTTAATAAAATGAAAACTTTAATTGTGATCATTAAAATAATTGAATATGAAATATTTAGTGTCCAAGTTTTGCTAATTAATTTATTTATATATGTAAGGCATTCGTTCCAATCAACTGCCTTAGCCAAGGCCACATCTAGTGTATATATCTATGACTTGATCAGTCAAATGAAATACAATAAACGTATAAATAAATATTACAAATTAAAAACCGATCGGAAATGTGGTCCAATTTTCTAATACTATTATTTGATGACAACAATAGATTTGTAAAACAAAATCCAGCCATTTGTGTTTTTTTGTTTATTTTTTTTAAAGCAAAAAACCAAGCTGCACCCTTTTTTAAATGTCCTCTTTCATTCCGAAAGAGAATAATTTTCAGATTGTAAATATTTAAAATGATTGAATGATTTGATTGTGTCATTATGATGAAGAAACAAGGCAAAAAGTGTCAAAAAACCATTTGTGGAAGGCATCCGATGAGTGTCAACCCGGCCAGATCAGCAAGTGCATCAAGGCAACCACGATTAGCCGGTGCACCAGCCAGCAAAGCGATTCAATGGTTCATAGGTGTAGCTCGCAGCCTCATCGCCCTACCCTCCACATTCTAAAGAGTGTACAGGCGGTTATTTATATAGGGCAGATAAGCCCTGTGTTTCTCTTCGACGGTAACTGTAAATTGAATTCAAGCTGCGATTTTTGAAGTTGGATATACTCGCGCGGGCAAATACAGATGTGTTAAACACGATAAGAACACAAATTGTACCTTTATTCGTTAATATAGTCGGTATTTCCCACAATGATTCTGCTTTGCTATTGGCCCACGTCACGATCAGTAAGCGCTGCTATTGGCGGTCACGATTATTAAGTATGAAAATGAAAATTCTGTCAGTAATTCCTCACCCTCATGTTGTTCCAACCACTTCGTTCATCTTCGGAACACAAATTAAGATATTTTTGATTAAATGACTAAATTGGACTATATTAACGATGTGTTTAATGAACTTTTCTGGGCCAGCAAGTTTCAAACCCTTAGAACCCTGAAGAAGTCTCGTTCCGAACACATCGCGATATTTGGCATCAGTTCACTTCACGTGTGTCAGATGTTGGTAAGTAGTAAATACGCTGTCCGAATAATGTGTGATATATAATGTATTTTCTGTTTGTCGATATTAATCAGATTGGCTCACGTTCAGTCACGGCATTATATCTGTCATCTCCACTGAGGCTTTGCGTTTTATTGCTTTCTAATTCAAAACAGGGTGATTAAGTTACACTGCCTGTCACATGACGTGAGCATAGGCCTAAAGACCTTAAATCAGTTAATCATATTCATATCAGATTATAAGTAGTACAATTAGTTCCAAAGTTGTATTTGTAGTAGAAGCACAGTACAAACAACACTTACCATGCTTTTACCACATTAACATTAGTTTTACTGTGGTAAGTGTAGTAAAAAGACAGTAATCACAAAACTTACCATGCTTTTACCACACTATTGGTAGTTTTAATGTGATACTTATTGTAAATGCACATTAACCACAACGCTTACCATGCTTTTACCACAGGAATGATGTAAAACAACATAATGATATTTTATTTTCTCTTTTTTCAGCTGAAAAGACCAAAAGGACCTTTCGGACTATTATTGTTTGAGGACAAGTAAACGGAGGAGACAGACAGCTGCAAAGGCAAATATTCGCAATGGTATATACATGTGTTGGTTCGAACCCTAAATCAAACATTTTATCAAGCATTTGTTGTTTCTTAAACCTTTTCTCGCAAAACCCATAGCCCAATCAGTACGAAGATAGTCTGAAAGTCTTAATAATTCACAAGATTTAACAAGTTGTCAAATTCGTACGATACTCGTACATATTTGTATACTCGTACACACACTGTCAGAAAGTTGATATTAATTGCATTGTATTGATTACAATTAGTGATGCACCGATGTGAAAATTGAGGCCGATACCGATAACCGATATTAATATTGCTGTTATGGCCGATACCGATATTTGCCGATGTCGATATCTCTGTATAGAAAACAAATTTTAATGATTATCAAATAAAGAGCTATTTTCCAAAACACTTTTTTTTTACTTTAGAAATGACTGATATTGGGCACCTTTACCTGTGTGCAAAATATGTCACATACGACACACATGCATTATACTGCATTGCATATACAGTAATGTGTGCTGGTCAACTTGTCTAAAATTAAGAAACCCTTAGAAAACAGTAAAAAAAAAAACAGGAACATTGTGTAAAATTAAGATAGGCTACTTTATTTATTATTCCAATATCCAAATATCGAGGGCTTGGAACCAGAGGGGCGTAAGTGGCATTTGACAAACTTTACAGGAGAGCCAAAACAAAATTTTGACCACACTTCAATCAACTGTATTTATTAACCTTCAACCACAACATTGCAACCACATACATACTTATATGAGTAAGTTCTTAAGTGAACATATTATGGAATATTAACACGATGAACATATTCTAAAACCTTGCAAAATCTTGAAAATATGGCAAAAACATCAAATACGCCTTTTTGGCACCAAACATTTCCAATTCTTGTAAAGAAAAATAGGGCGTATCTGCTGATCAATGCAGAAATGATTGGTCAAAACATTGGTTAAAAACACTCTAACTTCATAACTTTTCATTTTATTTAAAATACTGTATACATAGTCATTTCATCATTTCAAACTGTTTAACATTTCATTTCTAACCGTTTAATTTCAATTCTCATTTATGAGTTCACATTCATGTCAAACAGTTTAACATTTAATTTCAAACAGTTTAATTTCTCTTGTTTATTACACATTTCACTTTTTAGTTCACTTTAGTTGAACTAAAAAGTTCACTCACTGCCCACTGTCAGAGTGTTATAGAACTCTGCATAACAGTGAGGAATACTCCCATTGGTGCACAGGGTGAGTAGGTCTTTTTTCTTTAAGGCACTGATCACTGGAGGATTTTCATACAACGAGCTGGGGTGTGTGGTTCTGGTGCCTCTTGTTGCCTGTTGTGCCACCGTCAGTTTTCGGAAGGTTGGGGCGGTGAAATCATACTTGAAGAAGATTGTTTTTGGTTCATCTTTCGTGTAGCGGAACCATTTAATCTTCTGCCAATGAACTGATTGTCCCTCCTCATCTTTTGTTCTGTTTTTGAGTATGTGGTTGGAGAGGGACTTGAAGTCCAGAAAGTCCTTGTGTTCAAGTTCATGTACACTGTATGGGTCGTTCCTTCTTGCCATTCTCACAAGTGTGTAGTAGCCATCAGTAAATAGAAGTATGGGAGTAAATAGAAATGGGAGTAAATAGAAACTTTTCTTCTTGCAGTTTCCACTGCAGCATGCACACTATCACACTCCATGTCTAGTAGCCATCCATGATGGCTACTACACACTTGTGAGAATGGAAAGAAAGAACGACCCATAGTGTACATGAACTTGGACACAAGGACTTTCTGTACTTCAAGTCCCTCTCCAACCACATACTCAAAAACAGAACAAAAGATGAGGAGGGACAATCAGTTCATTGGCAGAAGATTAAATGGTTCCGCTACACGAAAGATGAACCAAAAACAATCTTCTTCAAGTATGATTTCACCGCCCCAACCTTCCGAAAACTGACGGTGGCACAACAGGCAACAAGAGGCACCAGAGGCACCAGAACCACACACCCCAGCTCATTGTATGAAAATCCTCCAGTGATCAGTGCCTTAAAGAAAAAAGACCTACTCACCCTGTGCACCAATGGGAGTATTCCTCACTGTTATGCAGAGTTCTATACTGTTCGTTGCTCAGACTCGCTCTCCCAGTTTAAAACTAGATTAAAGTCGCATCTCTTCAGCCAGGCATTCATATAATCCTACAGTTCAAACTACAATCCGGCCTGTAGCTCATAAATGCCAGAGGAGAACTGGCCCCCGACTGAGCCTGGGTTCTCCCAAGGTTTTTTTTCTCCATTAGGTCACCTGATGGAGTTTTAGGACACCATTAGGTCACTTGATGGAGTTTTTCGGTTCCTTGCCACTGTTGCCTTTGGCTTGCTCAGTTGGGGATATTTTGGGGATATTTAATTTAATTTTATCAATCAATAAATTCCTCTTGAAACAAACATTGTTGTATTATTTTAATTTAATACTGTGAAGCTGCTTAGATACAATCTGTATTGTGAAAAGCGCTATACAAATAAACTTGACTTGACTTGACTTGACTTGAATCGTATGGTAAATTAACTTATTTATAACTGTCTTAATTTATGTTTCAAGAACAATAGTAATTGCACATAGAGTAAGTCGAGACTTTCTTGTTTTACAGCAGAGAAGGAAGACCAGTCCTTATATCAACGCAAGCTAATCGAATAAGTCCTTTGTTTCGGGTGAGGAAGGAACATCTGGTGCCCAAAGAAGACAGAAAGCTGCGCGAGTCCATTGGTATGTCTTGTATTGAAACAATGCTGTAATATGTAGTACATAATTTGATGTTGACAATTTTACATTGTACAGGTTATCACTTGGTTTTTGACCAAGTGAAGCTCTTGAAACAAGTGACAGGAGAGTATGTAACTTGTCTGGAAAGTATCAGAGTCGCATTTGGCACGCGTGCCTTAGGTTGCCGACCCCTGGTCTAGCCTATAGTCTATGGTACCAATCACGTTAGTGAAGCCTGAGTAACATATACTGTAATCGGCATGGTCATGAATGCATGATCTTCATAAAAAATGATGATAGCCTAAAAAAAAACTGCTTAAAAAAAAAACTGCTTTACAACATTGGGTCTTAAAGGTGCTGTATGTAGCTTTTCTACTAAAACGAATCCTTTTTTTATTGCCTGTGTGTGAAGGGGTTGTAATATCACATTAAAATGATCCACTTTTCGGGTTTTGCTATTACCTCTGAAAGCAAGTATTCTTATGTTTATGTGAAGGTGCCGGGTCGGATTTACCGCGAAATCCAGTGACGTCACCTGCATGCGCGGAGCGCTCCCGAGCCTCTCGCCTCGTCTAGCCTACTGATTTTGCACTCAACAGCGACGACACTGCAACTTATGACATGGACTTGTGACTTATGCAACTTATGACATGTCTGATAACACTAAGAAACGACCTGCTCCCAGCACAACACAGACTCCAACACAAACTCCACATATTGATAAAAAAAACAATAAAACGTTTTTTTCTTTCTGCTGAAGCTCGTATTAAAGGCCAGACGTGAATCGGATGAACTTCGGGTGAAAAAACACGGATCAACATCGGCAGGGCGTTTGAATCGTGGAGAGACCTTATCTACAAACCTAGAATGTATACATTTCCTGAAGAAAATGTGAAGTAGTGCTTGCAGTGGCAAAATTCGGCACGGTTGATAGGGTTCCATTCTTATCATGGTACGAGCATGGAGCATTAGTTCAACGTCAAGCTGATAAAAGTAGCCTATTATTGTAACGTTGCAGTGGGAGTTTACCTGAGTTTCTAGCATGTTGTGGGATGCTCTCTCTGGTGTGTTGCGTGACGCGTCTCAGTCTGGCCGGTATCCACAGTGCTCGCTCCTAAATTCGAGCACGCGCAAGAGCACGCGCTTGTCAACTTATTGGTTGCAATCTGAAACATCACCGCTAGAGGCCGCTGAAAACTACATACAGCTCCTTTAAGTGGCTTGGAAATGCCACAAAAAAACCTAAAACTGTTTTTCTAAACCTAAAAGCGCCAGGTAAACTCCGAATGACACGACAGACAGCACTTTCCATCAAGTTCTCCGCATCTCCAATAGTGTAAAGGAAAGAGCCACTCGCAAATAATCTTAAGGTCAAGTCAAGTCAAGTCAAGTTTATTTGTATAGCGCTGTTCACAATACAGATTGCATCAAAGCAGCTTCACAGTATTAAATTAAAATAATACAACAAAGTTTGTTTCAAGAGGAATTTATTGATTGATTAAATTAAATTAAATATCCCCAAAATATCCCCAACTGAGCAAGCCAAAGGCAACAGTGGCAAGGAACCGAAAAACTCCATCAAGTGACCTAATGGTGTCCTAAAACTCCATCAGGTGCCTTAATGGAGAAAAAAAACCTTGGGAGAACCCAGGCTCAGTCGGGGGCCAGTTCTCCTCTGGCATTGGATAGAGGCCGGATTGTAGTTTGAACTGTAGGATTATATGAATGCCTGGCTGAAGAGATGCGACTTTAATCTAGTTTTAAACTGGGAGAGTGAGTCTGAGCAACGAACAGTATCAGGAAGACTATTCCAGAGTTTTGGAGCCAAATGTGAAAATGCTCTCCCTCCTTTGGTGGTTCTGGATATCCTAGGTATGACCAAAAGCCTTGAATTTAGTGATCTTAAAGAGCGCGATGGATTATAGGGCGATAGAAGATCCGTTAAATAGACTGGAGCTAAGCCGTTTAGGGCTTTATAAGTCAGTAGCAATACCTTGTAATTAATACGGAACTTTATAGGTAACCAATGCAGTGATGATAAAATCGGTGTTATATGATCATATTTTCTTGATCTCGTA
>NW_028117947.1:0-2500 GCF_965113295.1 Leuciscus leuciscus
ATAAATGTGAGGTGGGTTCAGAGCTCCATGCTCTCAGCCCTACCCTGGCCAGCCCAGGGAGGGTGCCTCGGTCCCGGTCACAGACAGTTCGGCGCGTGCCTACCGGAGCTCCGCCTGGAGCCAAGTCGGTCCTAAAACGGACCTTCGGGCCTGTATGGAGGAGGGGAAGAGCAGTTGGAGGCACACACCCGCCCGCCCTCATCAGACCGTCGTGAGTCCCACTAAGAGTTGCCCTGGTCGGGTATAAAGTCCAGTTTACACCGTGCGCGCGCGGTGGAGCTCTGGAAGTCCTGGAGGGGAGAGGGCCTCCAGGAGAAAGCCGGCCCAGCCAAAGGGCACTCTGGCTGGGGAGAGTAGAGAGTTCAATCTCCACCCGTGGTGGATCTCTGGAAGTACGAAACCTCCAGGAAATGACAGGCTGGTTTTCTGAAAAGTGCGTCCCAGGCAGGTTGCAGCCTCCCTGGGAAACGAATCAAGCTCAAATGACCCACCCAATTGACTCTGGGGGTCAAATTCGAAGAAATGACAAAGTCCATAAATGTGAGGTGGGTTCAGAGCTCCATGCTCTCAGTCCTACCCTGGCCAGCCCGGGGAGGGTGCCTCGGTCCCGGTCACAGACAGTTCGGCGCGTGCCTACCGGAGCTCCGCCTGGAGCCAAGTCGGTCCTAAAACGGACCTTCGGGCCTGTATGGAGGAGGGGAAGAGCAGTTGGAGGCACTCAGAGTGGGTACAAAATCCAGACCAGAGAACCGTGGTGGTCGGTCCAACGGTTGGGGAAAACGATGGGCCTGACTCAGCCCAGAGAGAGTGGCAAAAGAGACTTCCAGTAAACGCATACCCCCACCCCCCCCACCCCCCGTCATCCGGTTAAAACTCGGATCCCCAGGAAGAAGGTAACGGAAAACAGGCGCCCCCGGGTTGCCTGCGGGGCACGGAGGAGCGCACCCCCTCCTCCGGGCCCGTCACTCAGGGGTTGCCTGGTCGATTGGAACTTTGGACGCGCCTGGGGACGGCCACTGCCCGGTCGAGAGACCGCTATGGGCAGCTTGCTCCTCCCCGATTTGCGCGTCGACTCTAGACGCGGCCTCCCTCCGGGGAAAGCAGGCCGCGTCGACCTCGGGAGACTCAGCTGGCCCGTCTGAAACGGATGTCCGCAGCAGGGGCGGCCGCGGTGTGCGTCGGGAGGCTTGGAACGGTTGGTGGGGCTGCCTTGGGGGCCCCCACCCCGCCAGCACGTCTCGGAGCCGAACTTCGCCCTGCGCCTCCCTCGCTTCGAAAGCACCCTTCCCGGTTACGGCCTCGATCCAGAGGCCTCCCCCCCCCTCGGCGGAGGGGTTCCTCACGCGCCCCTATGAGCGGCCGTGCCGTCTCGAGCCCAGGCCCGAGCGGAGCGAGACCCGTGTGTAGGAAGCCGGCGCGTGGCGGTTCGCTCGTCCGTCCGGGGCTCCTCGGTCGATCCCCGAGGTAAATCAACCATATGCTTGTCGAACGGTCGGTCTGGGTAAATGGCGAAACGACTCCAGGGGCTTGAGACACACCCCTGGAGAAAGTGCGGTTCGGGGTTACCTACATCCTGGGGAGGATGCCTTATCTGGGGTGAGGTGAGCGGCGTCGAAGGCGCCTCGGAGGAAAGGCCACCTCCGAAAAAAACGGACAGAGTCCGAAACGAGGCGGTCCAAACAGATTCCCACAAACGCGCGGCTCCCTGGCTGGCGACCAGGGAGAGCGCCTCGGTGTCGGGCACGATCGAATCCGTCTGCCGTGACGGAGCTCCCGTCGGAGCAAAGACGGTCCTAAAACGGACCTTGGGGGTTTTGTCGAGGAGGGGACAAACGCTCCGCTCGGACAAAGTGAGAGGGCAGAAAGGCGTCCTGGAGGGAAAAAAAGTCCACCTCCGAAAAAAACGGACAGAGTCCGGAAAAATGCGGTCAAACGAGATCCCCACGGGGACCCGCCTCCCTGGCCGACACCCAGGGAGGGCGCCTCAGACTCGGGCGCGGTCGAATCGGTCCGTGCGACGGAGCTCCCGTCGGAGCAAAGACGGTCCTAAAACGGACCTTCGGGGTTTTGTCGAGAAGGGGACAACCGCCCCGCTCGGACAAGGTAACGGACTTCCCGTAAGAACAGGCGCCTCCGGGTTGCCTGCGGGGCCCGGAGGAGCGCACCCCCTCCTCCGGGGCCCGTCACTCGGTGGGGGTTGCCTGGTCGATTGGAACTTCGGACGCGCCTGGGGATGGCCCCTGCCCGGTCGAAAGACCGCTCTGGGCAGCTTGCTCCTCCCCGTCTTGCGTGTCGACTCTAGACGCGGCCTCCCTCCGGGGAAAGCAGGCCGCGTCGACCTCGGGAGACTCAGACGGCCCGTCTGGAACGAATGTCCGCCACGGTGGCGGAGGACGTGGGCGCGTGGGAAGGTTCGGACCGGTTGGGAACACCCTCTCTCCGGTCTTCGAGCCGACCTTCGCCCCGCGCCTCCCCGCCTGAAAAGCACCCTTCCCGGTTA
>NW_028117947.1:12500-20000 GCF_965113295.1 Leuciscus leuciscus
GCTGGGCAGTGAGTTCAATCTCCGCCGTGGTGGAGCTCTGAAAAGCATGAAACCTCCAGGAAAAAAGAGGGGGTGGATTTTTCTGAAAAGTGCATCCCAGGCATGGCGCACCTCTCCTGGGCACGAATAAAGCCCAAAGCCCATGGAGAAAGGGACTCTGGTGTCAAGCTCTCAAAAATTGCACAAAGTCCAAAAATTTGCAGTGGGTTCAAAGCTCCATGCTCTCGGACCTCCCTGGCCGGCCCAGGGAGGGTGGCCCGTCCTCGGTCAGAGTCAGATTTGCCCGCCACCCCGGAGCTCCGCCTGGAGCGAAGACGGTCCTAAAACGGACCTTCGGGCATGTATGGAGGAGAGTGGAGCGACCTTCCTGGGCACGAATAAAGCCCGAAAGCCCATGGAGAGAGGGACTCTGGTGCCAAGCTTTCAAAAAATGACAGAGTCCCAAAATTTGCAGTGGGTTCAAAGCTCCATGCTCTCGGAGCTCCCTGGCCGGCCCAGGGAGGGTGGCCCGTCCTGGGTCAGAGTCAGATTTGCCCGCCACCCCGGAGCTCCGCCTGGAGCGAAGACGGTCCTAAAACGGACCTTCGGGCATGTATGGAGGAGGGTGGAGCGGCCTTCCTGGGCACGAATAAAGCCCGAAAGCCCATGGAGAGAGGGACTCTGGTGCCGAGCTCTCAAAAAATGACAGAGTCCCAAAATTTGCAGTGGGTTCAAAGCTCCATGCTCTCGGAGCTCCCTGGCCGGCCCAGGGAGGGTGGCCCGTCCTGGGTCAGAGTCAGATTTGCCCGCCACCCCGGAGCTCCGCCTGGAGCGAAGACGGTCCTAAAACGGACCTTCGGGCATGTATGGAGGAGGGTGGAGCGGCCTTCCTGGGCACGAATAAAGCCCGAAAGCCCATGGAGAGAGGGACTCTGGTGCCGAGCTCTCAAAAAATGACAGAGTCCCAAAATTTGCAGTAGGTTCAAAGCTCCATGCTCTCGGAGCTCCCTGGCCGGCCCAGGGAGGGTGGCCCGTCCTGGGTCAGAGTCAGATTTGCCCGCCACCCCGGAGCTCCGCCTGGAGCGAAGACGGTCCTAAAACGGACCTTCGGGCATGTATGGAGGAGGGTGGAGCGGCCTTCCTGGGCACGAATAAAGCCCGAAAGCCCATGGAGAGAGGGACTCTGGTGCCAAGCTTTCAAAAAATGACAGAGTCCCAAAATTTGCAGTAGGTTCAAAGCTCCATGCTCTCGGAGCTCCCTGGCCGGCCCAGGGAGGGTGGCCCGTCCTGGGTCAGAGTCAGATTTGCCCGCCACCCCGGAGCTCCGCCTGGAGCGAAGACGGTCCTAAAACGGACCTTCGGGCATGTATGGAGGAGGGTGGAGCGGCCTTCCTGGGCACGAATAAAGCCCGAAAGCCCATGGAGAGAGGGACTCTGGTGCCAAGCTTTCAAAAAATGACAGAGTCCCAAAATTTGCAGTGGGTTCAAAGCTCCATGCTCTCGGAGCTCCCTGGCCGGCCCAGGGAGGGTGGCCCGTCCTGGGTCAGAGTCAGATTTGCCCGCCACCCCGGAGCTCCGCCTGGAGCGAAGACGGTCCTAAAACGGACCTTCGGGCATGTATGGAGGAGGGTGGAGCGGCCTTCCTGGGCACGAATAAAGCCCGAAAGCCCATGGAGAGAGGGACTCTGGTGCCGAGCTCTCAAAAAATGACAGAGTCCCAAAATTTGCAGTGGGTTCAAAGCTCCATGCTCTCGGAGCTCCCTGGCCGGCCCAGGGAGGGTGGCCCGTCCTGGGTCAGAGTCAGATTTGCCCGCCACCCCGGAGCTCCGCCTGGAGCGAAGACGGTCCTAAAACGGACCTTCGGGCATGTATGGAGGAGGGTGGAGCGGCCTTCCTGGGCACGAATAAAGCCCGAAGTCCCATGGAGAGAGGGACTCTGGTGCCGAGCTCTCAAAAAATGACAGAGTCCCAAAATTTGCAGTAGGTTCAAAGCTCCATGCTCTCGGAGCTCCCTGGCCGGCCCAGGGAGGGTGGCCCGTCCTGGGTCAGAGTCAGATTTGCCCGCCACCCCGGAGCTCCGCCTGGAGCGAAGACGGTCCTAAAACGGACCTTCGGGCATGTATGGAGGAGGGTGGAGCGGCCTTCCTGGGCACGAATAAAGCCCGAAAGCCCATGGAGAGAGGGACTCTGGTGCCGAGCTCTCAAAAAATGACAGAGTCCCAAAATTTGCAGTGGGTTCAAAGCTCCATGCTCTCGGAGCTCCCTGGCCGGCCCAGGGAGGGTGGCCCGTCCTGGGTCAGAGTCAGATTTGCCCGCCACCCCGGAGCTCCGCCTGGAGCGAAGACGGTCCTAAAACGGACCTTCGGGCATGTATGGAGGAGGGTGGAGCGGCCTTCCTGGGCACGAATAAAGCCCGAAAGCCCATGGAGAGAGGGACTCTGGTGCCGAGCTTTCAAAAAATGACAGAGTCCCAAAATTTGCAGTGGGTTCAAAGCTCCATGCTCTCGGAGCTCCCTGGCCGGCCCAGGGAGGGTGGCCCGTCCTGGGTCAGAGTCAGATTTGCCCGCCACCCCGGAGCTCCGCCTGGAGCGAAGACGGTCCTAAAACGGACCTTCGGGCATGTATGGAGGAGGGTGGAGCGGCCTTCCTGGGCACGAATAATGCCCGAAAGCCCATGGAGAGAGGGACTCTGGTGCCGAGCTCTCAAAAAATGACAGAGTCCCAAAATTTGCAGTGGGTTCAAAGCTCCATGCTCTCGGAGCTCCCTGGCCGGCCCAGGGAGGGTGGCCCGTCCTGGGTCAGAGTCAGATTTGCCCGCCACCCCGGAGCTCCGCCTGGAGCGAAGACGGTCCTAAAACGGACCTTCGGGCATGTATGGAGGAGGGTGGAGCGGCCTTCCTGGGCACGAATAAAGCCCGAAAGCCCATGGAGAGAGGGACTCTGGTGCCGAGCTCTCAAAAAATGACAGAGTCCCAAAATTTGCAGTGGGTTCAAAGCTCCATGCTCTCGGAGCTCCCTGGCCGGCCCAGGGAGGGTGGCCCGTCCTGGGTCAGAGTCAGATTTGCCCGCCACCCCGGAGCTCCGCCTGGAGCGAAGACGGTCCTAAAACGGACCTTCGGGCATGTATGGAGGAGGGTGGAGCGGCCTTCCTGGGCACGAATAAAGCCCGAAAGCCCATGGAGAGAGGGACTCTGGTGCCAAGCTTTCAAAAAATGACAGAGTCCCAAAATTTGCAGTGGGTTCAAAGCTCCATGCTCTCGGAGCTCCCTGGCCGTCCCAGGGAGGGTGGCCCGTCCTGGGTCAGAGTCAGATTTGCCCGCCACCCCGGAGCTCCGCCTGGAGCGAAGACGGTCCTAAAACGGACCTTCGGGCATGTATGGAGGAGGGTGGAGCGGCCTTCCTGGGCACGAATAAAGCCCGAAAGCCCATGGAGAGAGGGACTCTGGTGCCGAGCTCTCAAAAAATGACAGAGTCCCAAAATTTGCAGTGGGTTCAAAGCTCCATGCTCTCGGAGCTCCCTGGCCGTCCCAGGGAGGGTGGCCCGTCCTGGGTCAGAGTCAGATTTGCCCGCCACCCCTGGTGCTCCGCCTGGTGCGAAGACGGTCCTAAAACGGACCTTCGGGCATGTATGGAGGAGGGGAAGAGCAGTTGGAGGCACACACCCGCCCGCCCCCTCATCAGACCGTCGCGAGTCCCACTAAGAGTTGCCCCTGGTCGGGTATAAAGTCCAGTTTACACCGTGCGCGCGCGGTGGAGCTCTGGAAGTCCTGGAGGGGAGAGGGCCTCCAGGAGAAAGCTGGCCCAGCCAGGGGGCACTCTGGCTGGGGAGAGTAGAGAGTTCAATCTCCACCCGTGGTGGATCTCTGGAAGTACGAAACCTCCAGGAAATGACAGGCTGGTTTTCTGAAAAGTGCGTCCCAGGCAGGTTGCAGCCTCCCTGGGAAACGAATCAAGCTCAAATGACCCACCCAATTGACTCTGGGGGTCAAATTCGAAGAAATGACAAAGTCCATAAATGTGAGGTGGGTTCAGAGCTCCATGCTCTCAGTCCTACCCTGGCCAGCCCGGGGAGGGTGCCTCGGTCCCGGTCACAGACAGTTCGGCGCGTGCCTACCGGAGCTCCGCCTGGAGCCAAGTCGGTCCTAAAACGGACCTTCGGGCCTGTATGGAGGAGGGGAAGAGCAGTTGGAGGCACACACCCGCCCGCCCTCATCAGACCGTCGTGAGTCCCACTAAGAGTTGCCCTGGTCGGGTATAAAGTCCAGTTTACACCGTGCGCGCGCGGCGGAGCTCTGGAAGTCCTGGAGGGGAGAGGGCCTCCAGGAGAAAGCCGGCCCAGCCAAAGGGCACTCTGGCTGGGGAGAGTAGAGAGTTCAATCTCCACCCGTGGTGGATCTCTGGAAGTACGAAACCTCCAGGAAATGACAGGCTGGTTTTCTGAAAAGTGCGTCCCAGGCAGGAGGCAGCCTTCCTGGGAAACGAATCAAGCTCAAATGACCCACCCAATTGACTCTGGGGGTCAAATTCAAAGAAATGACAAAGTCCATAAATGTGAGGTGGGTTCAGAGCTCCATGCTCTCAGCCCTACCCTGGCCAGCCCAGGGAGGGTGCCTCGGTCCCGGTCACAGACAGTTCGGCGCGTGCCTACCGGAGCTCCGCCTGGAGCCAAGTCGGTCCTAAAACGGACCTTCGGGCCTGTATGGAGGAGGGGAAGAGCAGTTGGAGGCACACACCCGCCCGCCCTCATCAGACCGTCGTGAGTCCCACTAAGAGTTGCCCTGGTCGGGTATAAAGTCCAGTTTACACCGTGCGCGCGCGGTGGAGCTCTGGAAGTCCTGGAGGGGAGAGGGCCTCCAGGAGAAAGCCGGCCCAGCCAAAGGGCACTCTGGCTGGGGAGAGTAGAGAGTTCAATCTCCACCCGTGGTGGATCTCTGGAAGTACGAAACCTCCAGGAAATGACAGGCTGGTTTTCTGAAAAGTGCGTCCCAGGCAGGTTGCAGCCTCCCTGGGAAACGAATCAAGCTCAAATGACCCACCCAATTGACTCTGGGGGTCAAATTCGAAGAAATGACAAAGTCCATAAATGTGAGGTGGGTTCAGAGCTCCATGCTCTCAGTCCTACCCTGGCCAGCCCGGGGAGGGTGCCTCGGTCCCGGTCACAGACAGTTCGGCGCGTGCCTACCGGAGCTCCGCCTGGAGCCAAGTCGGTCCTAAAACGGACCTTCGGGCCTGTATGGAGGAGGGGAAGAGCAGTTGGAGGCACTCAGAGTGGGTACAAAATCCAGACCAGAGAACCGTGGTGGTCGGTCCAACGGTTGGGGAAAACGATGGGCCTGACTCAGCCCAGAGAGAGTGGCAAAAGAGACTTCCAGTAAACGCATACCCCCACCCCCCCCACCCCCCGTCATCCGGTTAAAACTCGGATCCCCAGGAAGAAGGTAACGGAAAACAGGCGCCCCCGGGTTGCCTGCGGGGCACGGAGGAGCGCACCCCCTCCTCCGGGCCCGTCACTCAGGGGTTGCCTGGTCGATTGGAACTTTGGACGCGCCTGGGGACGGCCACTGCCCGGTCGAGAGACCGCTATGGGCAGCTTGCTCCTCCCCGATTTGCGCGTCGACTCTAGACGCGGCCTCCCTCCGGGGAAAGCAGGCCGCGTCGACCTCGGGAGACTCAGCTGGCCCGTCTGAAACGGATGTCCGCAGCAGGGGCGGCCGCGGTGTGCGTCGGGAGGCTTGGAACGGTTGGTGGGGCTGCCTTGGGGGCCCCCACCCCGCCAGCACGTCTCGGAGCCGAACTTCGCCCTGCGCCTCCCTCGCTTCGAAAGCACCCTTCCCGGTTACGGCCTCGATCCAGAGGCCTCCCCCCCCCTCGGCGGAGGGGTTCCTCACGCGCCCCTATGAGCGGCCGTGCCGTCTCGAGCCCAGGCCCGAGCGGAGCGAGACCCGTGTGTAGGAAGCCGGCGCGTGGCGGTTCGCTCGTCCGTCCGGGGCTCCTCGGTCGATCCCCGAGGTAAATCAACCATATGCTTGTCGAACGGTCGGTCTGGGTAAATGGCGAAACGACTCCAGGGGCTTGAGACACACCCCTGGAGAAAGTGCGGTTCGGGGTTACCTACATCCTGGGGAGGATGCCTTATCTGGGGTGAGGTGAGCGGCGTCGAAGGCGCCTCGGAGGAAAGGCCACCTCCGAAAAAAACGGACAGAGTCCGAAACGAGGCGGTCCAAACAGATTCCCACAAACGCGCGGCTCCCTGGCTGGCGACCAGGGAGAGCGCCTCGGTGTCGGGCACGATCGAATCCGTCTGCCGTGACGGAGCTCCCGTCGGAGCAAAGACGGTCCTAAAACGGACCTTGGGGGTTTTGTCGAGGAGGGGACAAACGCTCCGCTCGGACAAAGTGAGAGGGCAGAAAGGCGTCCTGGAGGGAAAAAAAGTCCACCTCCGAAAAAAACGGACAGAGTCCGGAAAAATGCGGTCAAACGAGATCCCCACGGGGACCCGCCTCCCTGGCCGACACCCAGGGAGGGCGCCTCAGACTCGGGCGCGGTCGAATCGGTCCGTGCGACGGAGCTCCCGTCGGAGCAAAGACGGTCCTAAAACGGACCTTCGGGGTTTTGTCGAGAAGGGGACAACCGCCCCGCTCGGACAAGGTAACGGACTTCCCGTAAGAACAGGCGCCTCCGGGTTGCCTGCGGGGCCCGGAGGAGCGCACCCCCTCCTCCGGGGCCCGTCACTCGGTGGGGGTTGCCTGGTCGATTGGAACTTCGGACGCGCCTGGGGATGGCCCCTGCCCGGTCGAAAGACCGCTCTGGGCAGCTTGCTCCTCCCCGTCTTGCGTGTCGACTCTAGACGCGGCCTCCCTCCGGGGAAAGCAGGCCGCGTCGACCTCGGGAGACTCAGACGGCCCGTCTGGAACGAATGTCCGCCACGGTGGCGGAGGACGTGGGCGCGTGGGAAGGTTCGGACCGGTTGGGAACACCCTCTCTCCGGTCTTCGAGCCGACCTTCGCCCCGCGCCTCCCCGCCTGAAAAGCACCCTTCCCGGTTACGGCCTCGACCCAGCGGCCACCCACCCCCTCTGCCCCCCGCGGAGGAGGGTTCCGCACGCGCACCTATGAGCGGCCGCGCCGTCTTCGAGCCCCCCCGGGGGCCCCGAGCGGAGCGAGACCCGTGTGTAGGAAGCCAGCGTCGTCGCGGTTCTCCTTCCAAAGGGCGCTTACCTGGTTGATCCTGCCAGTAGCATATGCTTGTCTCAAAGATTAAGCCATGCAGGTCTAAGTGCACACGGTCGGTACAGTGAAACTGCGAATGGCTCATTAAATCAGTTATGGTTCCTTTGATCGCTCCACCCGCTACTTGGATAACTGTGGCAATTCCAGAGCTAATACATGCAAACGAGCGCCGACCCGGCTCCCCTCGGGGGGTCGGGGACGCGTGCATTTATCAGATCCAAAACCCATCCGGGGTCGGCTCCGGCCGCCCCGGCCGCTTTGGTGACTCTAGATAACCTCGGGCCGATCGCGC
>NW_028117946.1:5000-21139 GCF_965113295.1 Leuciscus leuciscus
TATTTTGGGGAAAACATAGGGAAGAGGATTAAAAATGAAGGCATTTCTTGCTGATTACCACCTGACATGACAAAATATGATTTATTTTTTAGGTTTGATAATGATGAGGTATTTAGAATATTATATGACCAAATACCAGGAATGACCCAACTACAAATTAGCAAAGGTTTTGCAACACTAGCCATAGTTTAACCATGGTATTTGTAGTAAAACTGTGGTTATACAAAAACAATCCACTAAAAGAGGTGGTGACTACACTTTTCCTGAAATACCACAGTAAGTGTGGTAAAACCATGGTAAGTGTTGCTACTATGTTACAAATACCACAGTAAGTGTGGTAAAACCATGGTAAGTGTTGCTACTATGTTACAAATACCACAGTAAGTGTGGTAAAACCATGGTAAGTGTTGTTACTATGTTACAAATACCACAGTAAGTGTGGTAAAACCGTGGTAAGTGTTTGATACTATGTTACAAATACCACAGTAAGTGTGGTAAAACCGTGGTAAATGTTGTTACTATGTTACAAATACCACAGTAAGTGTGGTAAAACCATGGTAAGTGTTGTTACTATGTTACAAATACCACAGTAAGTGTGGTAAAACCATGGTAAGTGTTGCTACTATGTTACAAATACCACAGTAAATGTGGTAAAACCATGTTAAGTGTTGTTACTATGTTACAAATACCACAGTAAGTGTGGTAAAACCGTGGTAAGTGTTGTTACTATGTTACAAATACCACAGTAAGTGTGGTAAAACCATGGTAAGTGTTGTTACTATGTTACAAATACCACAGTAAGTGTGGTAAAACCATGGTAAGTGTTGCTACTATGTTACAAATACCACAGTAAATGTGGTAAAACCATGGTAAGTGTTGTTACTATGTTACAAATACCACAGTAAGTGTGGTAAAACCATGGTAAGTGTTGCTACTATGTTTCAAATACCACAGTAAGTGTGGTAAGACCATGGTAAGTCTTGCTACTATGTTACAAATACCACAGTAAGTGTGGTAAAACCGTGGTAAGTGTTGTTACTATGTTACAAATACCACAGTAAGTGTGGTAAAACCATGTTAAGTGTTGTTACTATGTTGCAAATACCACAGTAAGTGTGGTAAAACCATGGTAAGTGTTGTTACTATGTTACAAATACCACAGTAAGTGTGGTAAAAACGTGGTAAGTGTTGTTACTATGTTACAAATACCACAGTAAGTGTGGTAAAACCGTGGTAAGTGTTTGATACTATGTTACAAATACCACAGTAAGTGTGGTAAAACCGTGGTAAGTGTTTGATACTATGTTACAAATACCACAGTAAGTGTGGTAAAACCGTGGTAAATGTTGTTACTATGTTACAAATACCACAGTAAGTGTGGTAAAACCATGGTAAGTGTTGTTACTATGTTACAAATACCACAGTAAGTGTGGTAAAACCATGGTAAGTGTTGCTACTATGTTACAAATACCACAGTAAATGTGGTAAAACCATGTTAAGTGTTGTTACTATGTTACAAATACCACAGTAAGTGTGGTAAAACCGTGGTAAGTGTTGTTACTATGTTACAAATACCACAGTAAGTGTGGTAAAACCGTGGTAAGTGTTGTTACTATGTTACAAATACCACAGTAAGTGTGGTAAAACCGTGGTAAGTGTTGTTACTATGTTACAAATACCACAGTAAGTGTGGTAAAACCATGGTAAGTGTTGTTACTATGTTACAAATACCACAGTAAGTGTGGTAAAACCATGGTAAGTGTTGCTACTATGTTACAAATACCACAGTAAATGTGGTAAAACCATGTTAAGTGTTGTTACTATGTTACAAATACCACAGTAAGTGTGGTAAAACCATGGTAAGTGTTGCTACTATGTTTCAAATACCACAGTAAGTGTGGTAAAACCATGGTAAGTCTTGCTACTATGTTACAAATACCACAGTAAGTGTGGTAAAACCGTGGTAAGTGTTGTTACTATGATACAAATACCACAGTAAGTGTGGTAAAACCATGGTAAGTGTTGCTACTATGTTACAAATACCACAGTAAGTGTGGTAAAACCATGTTAAGTGTTGTTACTATGTTACAAATACCACAGTAAGTGTGGTAAAACCATGGTAAGTGTTGTTACTATGTTACAAATACCACAGTAAGTGTGGTAAAACCGTGGTAAGTGTTGTTACTATGTTACAAATACCACAGTAAGTGTGGTAAAACCGTGGTAAGTGTTTGATACTATGTTACAAATACCACAGTAAGTGTGGTAAAACCGTGGTAAGTGTTTGATACTATGTTACAAATACCACAGTAAGTGTGGTAAAACCGTGGTAAATGTTGTTACTATGTTACAAATACCACAGTAAGTGTGGTAAAACCGTGGTAAGTGTTGTTACTATGTTACAAATACCACAGTAAGTGTGGTAAAACCATGGTAAGTGTTGTTACTATGTTACAAATACCACAGTAAGTGTGGTAAAACCATGGTAAGTGTTGCTACTATGTTACAAATACCACAGGAAATGTGGTAAAACCATGTTAAGTGTTGTTACTATGTTACAAATACCACAGTAAGTGTGGTAAAACCATGGTAAGTGTTGTTACTATGTTACAAAATACCACAGTAAGTGTGGTAAAACCATGGTAAGTGTTGCTACTATGTTACAAATACCACAGTAAGTGTGGTAAAACCATGGTAAGTGTTGCTACTATGTTACAAATACCACAGTAAGTGTGGTAAAACCGTGGTAAGTGTTGTTACTATGTTACAAATACCACAGTAAGTGTGGTAAAACCGTGGTAAGTGTTGTTACTATGTTACAAATACCACAGTTCTGGAAGCCTTACCTTCATGTAAACGTGAGACAATAAATGTAATAAGCATACTTTAGGCTACTAGATGAACAAACTGTTAATCATAATGTGATGTGTAATCATTCTGCTCTGCTGTTTCACTCGTGGTCTCGTGACGTCACTCGCGGTCTCGTGACGTCACTCGCTCTCAGTACAACGCGAACTCTGTGACGTCACGCGTCTCGCGGCCACTCTGACGTCACAGGATAAACAGCGCAGACTCGAGGTCGAATACTCCACCTGTGATTTGTACTTTTTGTTGCAATAAGGTTGCAATAAATGCCGATAGATCCGATTCCGGAGAAGCTGATAGATCCAGATCCTCTGTTTTCATTGTGTCATTTGAATTACATACCACCATCGAATGAAAACGTTTTCGACAGCTCAAGTCCCTTACAATACCCCCTAGAGGATAACCCTAACGTTATTCGTGAGTATGTGAGGAACACGGTTAAAAAGGAACACGGCTCGTTCTGGTCATTCCTGTTCCACTCGACGGCCCGTAAAGAGGCGGTTGCTCCGGTGAAGCATGTCCACTGGTGGGACACTGATAATGTGGAGCACCAGGTGTACGTCAGGCCTGTTGCGGAGCTCGACTGGGGACAGCGGCTCAACCCGGTGCGATATTTTCAACACCTCCAGCAGGTCCGGGCCGAGCTACTCGTTATACCTGGAACCGGACACGTGAAAAGATCTGCGGCCTGGATCAAAACACGAGTCTTAAGACTGCCAACCCGCCCTCATGCAGCCCCACCCTTGAAGAGCTGCCTGAAGAGGACCAGGAGACCGAAGCAAGAGCCCCTCAACCCTGCCCTCGACGAGCACAGCCTCGGGTCAGCGGACACACACACACTCACACACACACCTCCTGCATCATCAACGTTACCCTTCAAGAGCTACCTGAAGAGGACCAGGAGACCGAAGCAAGAGCCCCTCAACCCTGCCCTCTACTAGCAAAGCCTCAGGTCAGCGGACACACACACTCACACACACACCTCCTGCATCATCAACATTACCGAGCCTCACACACACTCCTCCTCCACATGTGCCCTCGACGACGCTGCGACACTGCGATATTTCCCGCCTGATGTTTAGGCCTACAGGAAACGTTAAGGCTATTAAAATAAATAAAAAACGAGCATTTAAACTGTAATGAATTAACGTTAGTCAATAAGGGAAAACAAGACATGAAATGTGTTTTAATGTTGCGTGACATGAGATAACCGAATTGCAATTGTGTTTGTAAACGTAATATACGTTATTAGCCTATCGTTAAGTTAGCTTAACTGTTACATGCTAACGTCGCTAATAAGCGTGTTTTTACGTCTGGAGCTAATGGGGGAATTTAGTTTCTAGTTAAACGCAAAGTTAGTCTGTAAAAAGGACTTTTCCCACACTGTGAGACAGACAGTAAGGCTTGTTGTGTGTGCTCGTTAACGCTTCACTGAAGCTAGGCTTTATCATAGGCCCACTCATACTGACCTGAGTGAAATACTCAAACCCATGACGGGTTATGGCTGTCAGTGAACGAGTAATCGACGTCTAAACAGCCGAAGTATAGTCATCTAGAACATGAACATCAAGAAATGAAACCAAACACTGTTGTAATCACTGTTGGCTTGGCTTATATGATGGAACATCATTCACCTCGCAAGTTATTTTGGCAAAAACGATATGTAATCAAATTCATGTTTATTTTGGCTAGAATAATGTTACATAGCCTATATTGGGTCTATAATTAACATAGAAATTACGGCGATATCTATCTATCTATCTGTGTATCTATCTATCTGTGTATCTATCTATCTGTGTATCTATCTATCTGTGTATCTATCTATCTGTTTATCTATCTATCTGTGTGTGTATCTATCTGTGTGTCTATCTATCATCTATCTTTCTTTCTATCTATGGCACCAAATACATATCCCATGCTCACTGATGTGTTTCTGCCTTGTAGGCTGTGATAAGAAGTACGGGTTGCACTTTGCTTTATGTACATTAGGGTGGTGAGGAGGAGCAGGCCCTGCAGAGGCGTCTGACCCTAGTCCAGGTCTTCCCCAGCCCAGCTCCACACTGACCCAGCCCTGCGACCCCTACATGCCAACCACGAGCCTTCTCCATCCCTCTGCTGGCGCTCTGGAGTAACAACCTCACACTTGCAGAGGTCAGACAGTGTACAGAGGTCAGTCAGTTTGAAGGCTTGTCTGTGAAGTGAACATTTCAGTTACTTTCATCTGCATGGAAAAGTATTGTTGATTTATTATCTTACTATAAAATATCATCTTGTGAGTGAAGCACGATCACCAGACGTGCTGCTTCTGCCCGAGCTCAACATGAGCCCTGCTGGGAGAATACACCTCACATTATAGCCATCAACACAAAGAAGTTTTTCTTTTTTTTCAGTCACCAAATGTGAACTGAATTATTGTTCTGAGAAAAGGCCTTGACACGTTGCCATACTGTGTTGAATCAGAATTCAGCGGAGGGCGTCCCACACGACATCTCCTGGGCCGTGCCAGCTTTCACACTTACCTGCCAGGTAATTCACTGAGTTTATAGAGATATCAGGACCTGTGTCACACATCACTCACTCCCTGTTTGACCTCCATTTTCCTGTCTATCAACTGCACAGCTGAAATGAAGATGTGCCTAAAAGTAATCTTTAATCGTTTAAAGGCCCTTTCACACTGGACGCGATTTTGACGCACGAATAATTCGCGCGATGGTTTTATTTTTTGATCAGCTGTTGGTGTAATGAGTGCTTTCACACCGAACGCGAATGTGCTGCGGCGAAAAAACCACTTTTATTTTTTTCGTTTCGATGTCGATTTTTTTTTACTTTTGCGGCGACAGAAAAGGCTTCAGCCAAACGCATACTACAAGGACAATGATTCTGTGGCGTAGCATTGCCATCCAACTCGGTTATCACGACTGTGAGTATGTTGTGTGATAGTTTTAGTGGTTGTATAGTTCTGTGCTGTGTAGGCTAGCAGGCTAAACTACATTTGGGATAGAAAGCTAATCGTCAAAGATAGAGATAGAGACCTTGTTTACGCGGCTCATGTGATGGGTTTTGACGCGAAATATTCGCTTTTTCGTTACGCATCCGGTGTGAAAGGGCCTTAATTGTCTAAACTTGTTTCAGAGATGCACAGTTTAGGACAACACAGTGGAAACCGCTTATCTCATATCACTATAAGCGGACGATTGTTATAACCAAATTAGTTTTCTTTATGTTTTATGCACACAACTATCTAATTTGTATAATTATTACATGAATATAAAGTAATCAAATGAACAGCTTTGCTATTTTTTCTGATTTAGAGATATAATATGAGCTACACTTAGTCTGAACGGCCAAGGTGAACGCGTCGCACTCTCGTCACATACAGTAGGCCGTAACACCTGACGATAATTATGCACCATAGAAGTCCCAAAATAACTCGGTAGACCACAGCAGTGTCTTCACACACACACACACACACACCAAACACACTCAATATGAACACGATAAGAGGACTACTTGATTACTATAAACACATTATTTACATAGCATTTCTTTAGGAACGATTCTGTCCCAAGCGTTTTGATCCGTACACGTGTTTGATCAGTGTAAGCGTGATCAGTGTTAGCAGTTTCCACTGTAGTAGATCATCCGTGTGTGTGATATTCTGCTGTAATCACAGATCAAGCACAGCACTGGGCGGCTCGAAGGGTTTGTGCTCACAGACGGGGAAAGGAATGGAAAGGCTGTGGTCTTTCCTCTGAAGGTTTGCCAGAGTCACAAAGGAGATGGTATATATACATTGTGTATTTTCTGAAGTGAAGCTGATCACTCACTGATTGGTCAGCATAAGTGAAGTAAAGTTTGTTTGCAGAGGGACTAGCCGAAGCAGAAGAAGACATCTCATCAGTCCTCAGAGAGGCGCCAGGTAAACCATGCACACATTTTTCATAGAGTATGTAGTATTGATGTTGTCTTGTGTGTTGTTGTTGTTGTCTGATGGAGACATGGAAGAAAGGGCAGATGAAGCGAGCCCAACAGAAACAGACCGAGAAGTAAGTATCTTGAATACTGTATGAAGGTCATGAATGTTATTAGCAGAGAATATCGCGAATATGTTATACTTGCCTTTCCGTGTACAGTAATGAAATACAATCTTGTAAGCTCTGTGAAGAAGTTCCACTTTATTAGAGCAGTGGTAGTGTCTTGATCTGTTCTCCAGACACTGTCTGTGTGTAGATGGAGATTCATTTACCTTTATGCATTTGGCAGACGCTTTTATCCAAAGTGACATTTTTACATTCTTATCAGTTCTTGTTTTCCCTGAGAGTCGAACCCATGACCTTAGTGTTGCAAGCGCCAGCGCTCTACTGTTTGAGCTACAGGAAAGATTCAGTTCTACAAGTTCAAGTAAGAGTTCAGTGTGTTTCTGTAAGACTATATTGTAATTACAGCCGTCTTTAAATGCCCTGCTCATGTGCTTCAACATGGAAGCCTAGGTGTGACTACAGTAACAGCAGAGTTTTGAAGGAAACTCTCACAGTGGTTATAAATTAAGAGTTGCTATAAGTAAGCAATAGGGTAGGAGAGGCTGTGCTGTACGGTGGATAAGTCACGGCTGGAGGGCGTTGTTCGGCCCGACACGAAGCGGAGTCACGATACAGCACTAGCCTCTTGTACCTTATTGCTTTTATAAAACGGTTACCACACAAAATTTCAAATATTAAAGCCGAAAAATATGTATCTATGCAACTTTCATGAAGTAAAGTCACTAAAAGCCTTCCTTACGCTGGAAGAAATAGTCCCTTACCGTGAACAGCAACAGAAGCTACATACATTATTTCACCATTAGACGGCGACAAAGACTGTCTTTATGAGTGAGTCAAGTCATCCTCATTTATATAGCGCTTTTAACAATGTAGATTGTGTCAAAGCAGCTTTACAGAGATAAGCGTATAATTTAAGGTAACAGAGATTGTTTTGGCTTTATAGCGGTTCTTTAATAAAGTTATTTTCCAGCTAAAGTTAGTTTTGATTGATTCGCTTCCGTCGCAACTATCATTTGTTATTAAATTAGGGGCCGCCAAGACGACACCATTCTCTCTACACAGACTTTAAACGCGAACCTGTGATAAATGCTGATGGCGTTCACATGCGCATTAAGAATTGGTTCTATAGTTATGTGCGTTTGAATATATGTGCGCAGGTTTGGAATTCCCTACAAACCAAGCCTAAATAAAGTACTGGGCTTTCCTTATACATTTTGATACAGAATTTAATTTAATTTTGTCACTTCGGGGTAGGTACGCGAAACGATTTTTCCCGACACCGCTTTATCTGTAGAGAGGTAAAGGGAGGAAGGCCTTCACAGGGGAGAGACTAGCTGACATTTCAGGACTGCGTTATCATCATGTCCAGGCGCAGCTCCTTCATCAGATCTGGATACGACCTGGATCCAGCGGACTGCGGGAAAACCTTGGGATAAACAAAGACACTAATATTAGCGTAGACGCCAATCTTCTTATGATGTAACGAGTACATCAGGATTTATGGGAAGTGTTCCCGGTTCCAGCTGACCTAATCTATGCAGCCTAAAGGCCCGTACACACCGGGACGAATATCGGCGCGCGTTATTCGCCAGCGTTTTTTGTGTTCACACCCAAGCGTTTTCCGCTGACGATGAGCCGAGTGAACATGCAAATTCATTCCCTGACATTAGATGGCGCTTAATGTAAAACAGAAATACAATACCACTCCATAACAGTCTATACTCTGCAATACCACTCCATAACAGTCTATACTCTGCAATACCACTCCATAACAGTTCTCTTTTAACAAGATTTTTGTAGTCGCTGTCGCGTTTGTCATATAGTTCTTTATTCCGACACCAACGAGACCAGCAGCTCTACATTCATCTTGCCTTGCATCTTCCTCGTCATTTCTTCCCGGCAGTGTCTGTCTATGGGCAGTGTAGACGCTACTTGGCATATATCTTCTTCGCTGTTACGTATGTGTGCTCGGCAAGACCGTTTTGTGTTTGAGCGCCCCCAAGTTGTGTTTTACTGTAACTTCAGAAGCTCCAGACACGTGAGCAAAAGCGCCGATCTCATTGGTCGGATAGTTTTTGACGCGGCGCGCCAAACCCAAAAAACGAACCCGAGGCGTTTAAAAAAAAAATACGCTTTTACGCGTGGCGTTTTTCGCGTCGGTGTGCACACTCACATTGGCGCCCTTTGTTTAGTCACGAGGCGTTAAACGTCGGCGAATATCGCGCGCGAAATTCGTCCCGGTGTGTACGGGCCTTAACATTGAATTATAGAAGTCTATAATGTGTTATGTGTATGCTAGGTCAAAGAGATGTGTTTTTAGTCTAGCTTTGAACTGACAGAGTGTGTCTGCTTCCCGGCAATGGTAGGAAGACTGGTCCAGAGTTTTGGTGCTAAATAGGAGAAGGATCTACTGCCAGCAGTCGATTTTGATATTCTAGATGTCAATTACCATCCAATCTCGAATCTGCCTTTTCTGTCAAAGATACTAGAAAAGGCAGTATCCTCACAACTATGTTCCTTTTTAGAAAGAAATGATATCGGTGAGGATTTTCAGTCAGGATTTAGACCGTACCATAGTACCGAGACAGCTCTCATTAGAGTCACAAATGATTTGCTCTTATCATCTGATCGTGGTTGTATCTCTCTATTAGTGTTACTCGATCTTAGTGCTGCATTTGACACCATTGACCACAACATTCTTTTAAATAGACTCGAAAATGATGTTGGCAATAGTGGAATTGCATTAGCATGGTTTAAATCCTACTTATCTGACCGTTATCAGTTTGTAGCAGTAAATGAAGAGATGTCTTATCGATCACAAGTTCAGTATGGCGTACCACAAGGCTCAGTACTAGGACCGCTGCTGTTCACTCTGTACATGCTTCCATTAGGAGATATCATTAGGAAGCATGGCATTAGTTTTCACTGTTATGCTGATGATACTCAGCTCTATATTTCTTCACGCCCTGACGAAACTTACCAATTCACAAAATTAACGGAATGCATAGCTGATATAAAAAACTGGATGACTAGTAATTTCCTACTACTAAACTCTGAAAAAACAGAGATTCTAATTATTGGACAAAAAACGTCCTCACGTAATAACCTAGAATACTGTCTAACACTTGATGGCTGCTCTGTTAAGTCTTCGTCGTCGGTTAGGAACCTGGGTGTGCTCTTTGATACCAATCTTTCATTTGAAAGTCACGTGTCTAGTATCTGTAAAACCACATTTTTCCATCTTAAAAATATATCTAAATTACGTCATATGCTCTCATTGACAAATGCGGAACAATTAGTCAATGCGTTCATGACCTCAAGGCTAGATTATTGTAATGCTCTTATGGGTGGTTGCCCTGCACGTTTAATAAACAAACTACAGCTGGTCCAAAACGCAGCAGCTCGAGTTCTTACCAGAACCAGGAAGTATGACCATATTAGCCCGGTTCTGTCAACACTGCACTGGCTCCCTATTAAACATCGTATACATTTTTAAATATTGCTGATTACTTACAAAGCACTAAATGGTTTAGCTCCACAGTACTTGAGCGAGCTCTTAACACATTATAGTCCTTCACGTCTACAGTGCGTGCAGAATTATTAGGCACGTTGATTTTCTGATTATATATTTTTTCCAGGCACATTTTACCAATTCCAAACCACATTAATCGTAATAACTACTATTAATTTTGTATTTAATCATTTATAAGTGATATATAATTGCTCATGAAGGCTGGAAATAAAAAACGCCTTATTTTCAGGTGTGCAGAATTATTAGGCAAGTTTTCTTTTACAGATAAAATAAGCCAAAAAAGAGATTTAATTCAGACTTAAAAGTAAAAAATTATTAAATGCCCATGAGAAGGGTGCAATACTAATGCAATACTAGAGATTGCAGTTAAGGCATGACCATTGGACAGTGAAATGCTTATTGGGTCAGTAGGGTCAGACAAAAACAGGTGGAGAAGAAAAGACACATGTTAACTTTAAAAGAATGAAGAATTAAGGTGAAGAATTAAGTGTGAAATCATCAGGAACCCTTTAGTCTCCAGCGCCACCATTTTCCAGAACTGCAACCTACCTGGAGTCTCCAGAAGAGCAAGGTGTCAGGGTCTCAGAGACTTGGGTTAGGTAAAGAATCCTAAAATGTACACCCTCTTAATAAGAATCACAAGCTGAAGTGTAGTAAAATACATGAAGACTGGTTTTATATAGGCTTTATAGACAGACAGATTGAGAGTGACTCTTGAAGGACCAGCACCACATCCTCTTCTACCACTATTTGAAGAATTCATCTTCCAGAATACATTTTAATACGTTTTGGGAGTTAATTTTTAGTCCATCTCCTACCCTGATGTCCGTTTTGCAGAGATGGACTAAAAATGAACTCCCAAAACTTACTGTCAGATTCTGGAAGATGAATTCTTCAAATAGTGGTAGAAGAGGATGTGGTGCTGGTCCTTCAAGAGTCACTCTCAATCTGTCTGTCTATAAAGCCTATATAAAACCAGTCTTCATGTATTTTACTACACTTCAGCTTGTGATTCTTATTAAGAGGGGTACATTTTAGGATTCTTTACCTAACCCAAGTCTCTGAGACCCTGACACCTTGCTCTTCTGGAGACTCCAGGTAGGTTGCAGTTCTGGAAAATGGTGGCGCTGGAGACTAAAGGGTTCCTGATGATTTCACACTTAATTCTTCACCTTAATTCTTCATTCTTTTAAAGTTAACATGTGTCTTTTCTTCTCCACCTGTTTTTGTCTGACCCTACTGACCCAATAAGCATTTCACTGTCCAATGGTCATGCCTTAACTGCAATCTCTAGTATTGCATTAGTATTGCACCCTTCTCATGGGCATTTAATAATTTTTTTACTTTTAAGTCTGAATTAAATCTCTTTTTTGGCTTATTTTATCTGTAAAAGAAAACTTGCCTAATAATTCTGCACACCTGGAAATAAGGCGTTTTTTATTTCCAGCCTTCATGAGCAATTATATATCACTTATAAATGATTAAATACAAAATTAATAGTAGTTATTACGATTAATGTGGTTTGGAATTGGTAAAATGTGCCTGGAAAAAATATATAATCAGAAAATCAACGTGCCTAATAATTCTGCACGCACTGTAGACGTGAAGGACTATAATGTGTTAAGAGCTCGCTCAAGTACTGTGGAGCTAAACCATTTAGTGCTTTGTAAGTAATCAGCAATATTTAAAAATGTATACGATGTTTAATAGGGAGCCAGTGCAGTGTTGACAGAACCGGGCTAATATGGTCATACTTCCTGGTTCTGGTAAGAACTCGAGCTGCTGCGTTTTGGACCAGCTGTAGTTTGTTTATTAAACGTGCAGGGCAACCACCCATAAGAGCATTACAATAATCTAGCCTTGAGGTCATGAACGCATTGACTAATTGTTCCGCATTTGTCAATGAGAGCATATGACGTAATTTAGATATATTTTTAAGATGGAAAAATGTGGTTTTACAGATACTAGACACGTGACTTTCAAATGAAAGATTGGTATCAAAGAGCACACCCAGGTTCCTAACCGACGACGAAGACTTAACAGAGCAGCCATCAAGTGTTAGACAGTATTCTAGGTTATTACGTGAGGACGTTTTTTGTCCAATAATTAGAATCTCTGTTTTTTCAGAGTTTAGTAGTAGGAAATTACTAGTCATCCAGTTTTTTATATCAGCTATGCATTCCGTTAATTTTGTGAATTGGTAAGTTTCGTCAGGGCGTGAAGAAATATAGAGCTGAGTATCATCAGCATAACAGTGAAAACTAATGCCATGCTTCCTAATGATATCTCCTAATGGAAGCATGTACAGAGTGAACAGCAGCGGTCCTAGTACTGAGCCTTGTGGTACGCCATACTGAACTTGTGATCGATAAGACATCTCTTCATTTACTGCTACAAACTGATAACGGTCAGATAAGTAGGATTTAAACCATGCTAATGCAATTCCACTATTGCCAACATCATTTTCGAGTCTATTTAAAAGAATGTTGTGGTCAATGGTGTCAAATGCAGCACTAAGATCGAGTAACACTAATAGAGAGATACAACCACGATCAGATGATAAGAGCAAATCATTTGTGACTCTAATGAGAGCTGTCTCGGTACTATGGTACGGTCTAAATCCTGACTGAAAATCCTCACCGATATCATTTCTTTCTAAAAGGAACATAGTTGTGAGGATACTGCCTTTTCTAGTATCTTTGACAGAAAAGGCAGATTCGAGATTGGATGGTAATTGACATCTAGAATATCAAAATCGACTGCTGGCAGTAGATCCTTCTCCTATTTAGCACCAAAACTCTGGACCAGTCTTCCTACCATTGCCGGGAAGCAGACACACTCTGTCAGTTCAAAGCTAGACTAAAAACACATCTCTTTGACCTAGCATACACATAACACATTATAGACTTCTATAATTCAATGTTAAGGCCCGTACACACCGGGACGAATTTCGCGCGCGATATTCGCCGACGTTTAACGCCTCGTGACTAAACAAAGGGCGCCAATGTGAGTGTGCACACCGACGCGAAAAACGCCACGCGTAAAAGCGTATTTTTTTTTAAACGCCTCGGGGGGTTCGTTTTTTGGGTTTGGCGCGCCGCGTCAAAAACTATCCGACCAATGAGATCGCGCTTTTGCTCACGTGTCTGAGCTCTGAAGTTACAGTAAAACACAACTTGGGGGCGCTCAAACACAAAACGGTCTTGCCGAGCACACATACGTAACAGCGAAGAAGATATATGCCAAGTAGCGTCTACACTGCCCATAGACAGACACTGCCGGGAAGAAATGACGAGGAAGATGCAAGGCAAGATGAATGTAGAGCTGCTGGTCTCGTTGGTGTCGGAATAAGAACTATATGACAAACGCGACAGCGACTACAAAAAATCTTGTTAAAAGAGAACTGTTATGGAGTGGTATTGCAGAGTATAGACTGTTATGGAGTGGTATTGCAGAGTATAGACTGTTATGGAGTGGTATTGTATTTCTGTTTTACATTAAGCGCCATCTAATGTCAGGGAATGAAATTTGCATGTTCACTCGGCTCATCGTCAGCGAAAACGCTTGGGTGTGAACACAAAAAACGCTGGCGAATAACGCGCGCCGATATTCGTCCCGGTGTGTACGGGCCTTTAGGCTGCATAGATTAGGTCAGCTGGAACCGGACATTCACATAAATCCTGATGTACTCGTTACATCATAAGAAGATTGCGTCTACGCTAATATTAGTGTCTTTGTTTATCCAAGGTTTCCCGCAGTCCGCTGGATCCAGGTCGTATCAGATCTGATGAAGGAGCTGCGCCTGGACATGATGATAACGCAGTCCTGAAATGTCAGCTAGTCTCTCCCTGTGAAGGCCTTCCTCCCTTTACCTCTCTACAGATAAAGCGGTGTCGGGAAAAATCGTTTCGCGTACCTACCCCGAAGTGACAAATTAAATTAAATCTGTATCAAAATGTATAAGGAAAGCCCAGTACTTTATTTAGGCTTGGTTTGTAGGGAATTCCAAACCTGCGCACATATATTCAAACGCACATAACTATAGAACCAATTCTTAATCGCATGTGAACGCCATCAGCATTTATCACAGGTTCGCGTTTAAAGTCTGTGTAGAGAGAATGGTGTCGTCTTGGCGGCCCCTAATTTAATAACAAATGATAGTTGCGACGGAAGCGAATCAATCAAAACTAACTTTAGCTGGAAAATAACTTTATTAAAGAACCGCTATAAAGCCAAAACAATCTCTGTTACCTTAAATTATACGCTTATCTCTGTAAAGCTGCTTTGACACAATCTACATTGTTAAAAGCGCTATATAATGAGGATGACTTGACTCACTCATAAAGACAGTCTTTGTCGCCGCTAATGGTGAAATAATGTATGTAGCTTCTGTTGCTGTTCACGGTAAGGGACTATTTCTTCCAGCGTAAGGAAGGCTTTTAGTGACTTTACTTCATGAAAGTGCATAGATACATATTTTTCGGCTTTAATATTGAAATTTTGTGTGGTAACCGTTTTATAAAAGCAATAAGGTACAAGAGGCTAGTGCTGTATCGTGACTCCGCTTCGTGTCGGCCGAACAACGCCCTCCAGCCGTGACTTATCCACCGTACAGCACAGCCTCTCCTACCCTATTGCTTACTTATAGCAACTCTTAATTATAACCACTGTGAGGTTTCCTTCAAACTCTGCTGTTACTGTAGTCACACCTAGGCTTCATGTTGAAGCACATGAGCAGGCATTTAAAGACGGCTGTAATTACATATAGTCTTACAGAAACACACTGAACTCTTACTTGAACTTGTAGAACTGAAATCTTTCCTGCAGCTCAACAGTAGAGCGCTGGCGCTTGCAACACTAAGGTCATGGGTTCGACTCTCAGGGAAAACAAGAACTGATAAGAATGTAAAAATGTCACTTTGGATAAAAGCGTCTGCCAAATGCATAAAGGTAAATGAATCTCCATCTACACACAGACAGTGTCTGGAGAACAGATCAAGACACTACCACTGCTCTAATAAAGTGGAACTTCTTCACAGAGCTTACAAGATTGTATTTCATTACTGTACACGGAAAGGCAAGTATAACATATTCGCGATATTCTCTGCTAATAACATTCATGACCTTCATACAGTATTCAAGATACTTACTTCTCGGTCTGTTTCTGTTGGGCTCGCTTCATCTGCCCTTTCTTCCATGTCTCCATCAGACAACAACAACAACACACAAGACAACATCAATACTACATACTCTATGAAAAATGTGTGCATGGTTTACCTGGCGCCTCTCTGAGGACTGATGAGATGTCTTCTTCTGCTTCGGCTAGTCCCTCTGCAAACAAACTTTACTTCACTTATGCTGACCAATCAGTGAGTGATCAGCTTCACTTCAGAAAATACACAATGTATATATACCATCTCCTTTGTGACTCTGGCAAACCTTCAAGGAAAGACCACAGCCTTCCATTCCTTCCCCCGTCTGTGAGCACAAACCCTTCGAGCCGCCCAGTGCTGTGCTTGATCTGTGATTACAGCAGAATATCACACACACGGATGATCTACTACAGTGGAAACTGCTAACACTGATCACGCTTACACTGATCAAACACGTGTACGGATCAAAACGCTTGGGACAGAATCGTTCCTAAAGAAATGCTATGTAAATAATGTGTTTATAGTAATCAAGTAGTCCTCTTATCGTGT
>NW_028117945.1:0-7500 GCF_965113295.1 Leuciscus leuciscus
ATTCAAAATAATAATAATAACAATTCAACCTTATTGATGATGCGCACTATATACAGGCAAGTAGATGCACTCAGAATGCAAACCCAACAAACAACATTTCCCATGTAAAACCATTATAAAGAATACGCTTAACATGCAATTCAGCATGCGTTCATATTGCGTTCATATATATATATATGTATGTATGTATATATGGTAGCCTATGTATCAATAATTAGATCATTTAATATCACTTTTTTTTTTAAATCACAATAAGTGTTTTGTAGTGTGCCACTGTTTTTAGTGATTGAAAGACTGATCTCTCATGCACAAAACTTGCATTTTGTTCACATATTTTTGTTTTTCTTTCGAGTCTAAATATTCGTAGCTTGAAACGATGTAAAATTGACAGGTCTGTGCTGCAGTTTATAGGTGTTCTGCCCTCCAGTTCTCCGTGCCAGTTAAGAGACTGAACACTATGAATCGATTCTAGGGCTGTCACTTTTGTGAAAAAATCCTGTTCGATTTTTGAGACACAAGTGTTCATTGAATTGATTATAAAATAGATTTTTCATGTCTAAAGACGTTTCCATTTTAAACGCCAAATATGGGCAAATCCACAGACAACTAACAGGCATTAGGACGAACGTAAAGAGGGTGCTTGAGACGCGCACAAGTCAGCAACTATTCCTGATGATTTATTGGCGTGAAGTTTCGTGCACAATGACAAACAGGAGTGCAAGATTCTCAAAAAACAATAAGCAGAGTGGACTGCCATAACATCAATGACAAACATCACTGCCGGCTTCAACATGGCTGTGTTTACCATTAGAAACGTCAAACAAATTTCCCCTATGTAGGCGATTGTAGACCGTAGCCCGAATCTGTCTCTGTATGCATGAGTCTGAATACCGGAAGAATTCACAGTTTTGTTGTAAAAAGAGACACATTATCAGGGCTTGAATTTCGACGCGGGATTGCGGGTATTGCGCATAATTGTAATCATTCCCGCAGGTCTCCCACTTATAATGTGGGAAATTCCCGCAAACATTGATTCACTTTAGCATGTAGGTTGTATCAGTAAATTAATCCACACAGATTATAAAATCAAATTTTAAAACTGTCTGCGAGACGCAATCTCTCAAACAGCGTGAGTGATTCAGCGGTGCTGCGTCTTCTATCAGCTCGTCTCTCAAAATGTGTTGCACAAGGCAATCGTTGCAGGCGGCGATAATACACTCTTGCGTTTCGGGAGTCGGGATAGACGGAATTGTCACTTGCATAATCGGGCCAGCATTGCATCATGAGTAACTAAAGCTTACCATTTGCACGTCTTTTTAAGTCTTACCAGTTTAAACATTCACGCGATTTTAAACTATTCAGTCCTTGCGCTCTGTCTGAGAGATGTTTCTCTGCACACATACATAGAGTAAAGCCGCCTCACACACAGCTCGCGGGTAACAAAGTTATTTTTCATGGATTATATCGCTTTAACAGTCAAAAACATGCGAAAATTATGTCAATTTCGGTCTTAGTGAGTGTCCTCTAAACACAGTCGGTTATGTCTTAAATAAGCATAAATCGCACGTGACCGTATAATGAACACAGGACCCGTGCACTAGCTCTTAAAGGGACAGCAGCATTATGTGTCTGTCATTCATTTGGTTGTCAAAACAACAAAACATAGCTTTCATTTTAAGGAATCAGGATTAATAGCCTATGTATTTAATTTAGTCAGGACTAAAATACTACCCAGTTTTATTTTACATTTGATTACTTTATTCATCCTCTGTATTTCTGAATACTAGTGTTAGACCTAAGCAAAAACTTTTCTCTTTATTTATCTTTATTGGTATCTTTATTCTGTTGTATTTATTTGTGCTACTTTTTTCAATTTAATTCAAAGATTGAAATCAAGCTTCCTTGAGTTGTGTAAATTCTTAAGGCCCGTACACACCGGGACGAATTTCGCGCGCAATATTCGCCGACGTTTAACGCCTCGTGACTAAACAAAGGGCGCCAATGTGAGTGTGCACACCGACGCGAAAAACGGCACGCGTAAAAGCGTAATTTTTTTTTAAGCGCCTCGGGTTCGTTTTTTTGGTTTGACGCGCCGCGTCAAAAACTATCCGGCCAATGAGATTGGCGCTTTTGCTCACGTGTCTGGAGCTTCTGAAGTTACAGTAAAACACAACTTGGGGGCGCTCAAACACAAAACGGTCTTGCCGAGCACACATACGTAACAGCGAAGAAGATATACGCCAAGTAGCGTCTACACTGCCCATAGACAGACACTGCCGGGAAGAAATGACGAGGAAGATGCAAGGCAAGATGAATGTAGAGCTGTTGGTGTCGGAATAAAGAACTATATGACAAACGCGACAGCGACTACAAAAATCTTGTTAAAAGAGAACTGTTATGGAGTGGTATTGTATTTCTGTTTTACATTAAGCGGCATCTAATGTCAGGGAATGAATTTGCATGTTCACTCGGCTCATCGTCAGCGAAAATCGCTTGGGTGTGAGCACAAAAAACGCGTTGAAAAACGCTGGCGAATAACGCGCGCCGATATTCGTCCCGGTGTGTACGGGCCTTTAAGAACAAAATTACCCCATTGTAAAAATGCAATGAGTGAGCATACATTTAGGTGAGATACATGTAGTAGTAATAATAAAAAAAAAGTCTAAACTCCCCCCTCAAATAAAAAAATCCCCCCATAAGAATCACCTAAGGGGGGATTTCCCCCCCATTTTCCAAAACGAAATTCAGGCCCTGATTATGCAGAAGTATAATTTGCTGTTATGTGTGTTTGAACAAAAAGGGTGGCTAACCGCACACTGATCCACTCAAGACTGGAAAAGTTTTTGTATTTTGTTTTATGAATTGCATCGTGCAAAAAGTGCAAAGTGCATGTGAGTTAAAAACGTTTTAGCACATTGCTATCTTCAGTGCTGTTATGTGTGTGTGTGTCAGAGCCTGCAGTCGCTGTGTGTCGCGCGTTCGCTGTGGGCGTATCGTGATCGTGGACGCGCTCCGAGAAAAGACCGTTAAAGCAACAACATGGAACTTTTACTCTGCGGTCGCCCTACAGGTTGGAAGCGGAATTGTCCATTACCGCTGTCGTAAAATGATTTACGGTTACTGTATATGAAGCATGCAGGTTTTTTTCATATGGGCAATGATAATATTAATCTTCCCCCTTTCATAATTTATACATGTTTATTAGACTAAACATTTTAACTCAAACATTTGCGATTTGCATGTCGATTGCAATCAGTCCCTCCAGAAAAACGCGATTATGCGATCGCATGATTCGATGCATAATCAACCAAAGTCCGCATATTTATGCGGGGGACGCATTTTTTCAAATACGCCGCACTTTCGCCGCATAAATTGCAGATTTCCGCGCTCAAAATATGCTGGCTTGCATGATTTCATAATCCCTGCATTTTCGTTGCAAAAAGTCATACATCTTAGCAGAAAGTTGAAAAATGTTGCATTTACTTCACACAAGCGCAGCCATTTCCCCTGTTGCCATGGGAACGTTATGTAGTGACGTAATTACGCGGCATCATTGAAAAGCTGCTAAACCCGCGATAGGCCTATTTCATAAAAATCCGGTCGTATATATCTTACACCACAGGCCGTGCTTTGCAGGTTTTCATGGAACAACTGGGGAGAAGTTAAATCACGCCAGACACAGACGGCAAAAAGACGTGTCTGTGGTGTGAAGGAGTAAGCAGATTGCCGGCTCGGGAGTGATGCCCTGACAAAACATGATTATATTGCACTTGATTGTTATCTGATTTGCACGTCATGCACTTTTATTTATTATTATTAACTGTTGGATAATTAAAATTGTTTGTAGAAGTTGTTTTCTGTAACTTTCTTAAATGAGTGAACACGGAGCAGTTTTTCCGTGAGCGGGACTGGGAAACCCGGAGTGGATCAGGAGTGGAGTGATAACAGAACGCTTAGAGTGGAGAGAGGAACATGCTTTGCTCCATTCCAGGCTTTGATCGCATCCCCCTAAGCAGGGGTGAATAGCCTACACCTCTTCTTTCCCATTCAAACTAAAATTAAGACATTTATTACACTATTAATGTAATTGGTGTTGGGGGAATCACTTTTTTCTCTTTTTCATCAAACCGCAGTTTTTGCAAGTTCCCGCAGTTTTTGCAAGTTCCCGCAATTTCATCGCATAAAATTGCATAAATACCCCGCATATTCCATCGCATTTTTTAAGAAAACGTGCCGCATAATCAAGGATTTTTGCCCGCAACAATCACAAAAAAACTCCGCGTTTTTCTGGAGGGACTGTGCAATGCTCAAATCTGAACGAGAATGATAGCGATAGCATCCTAACCATCTAAAACTACCATGTTAGTGTTTACTAGCTACCAGATTGATAATTCGCTCATCTACTAGCTGATTCATGAAGATAAATAAATGGAGGACCAGATAGTTTCCGTAACGTAGCCAGGCAGACAACAGATTAGAAAAACTATAGATAGTATGCAAGCAATTTACAGTTACTTACTAGTTCAACAGCATGACGGCCAAGTCAGCATCGGTCTGGTAACTCTCCTCCTCCATAAGCTCACGCCAGCGAGCAAACGCTCGACCAATATTGATCCTCGTCCTGCCTTTCAGTCTATCACTCTCCCTTTTCCTCTTCCGACTCTACTCCGACAAAACCTTTGGCTTCTTACGTTTCGCTGCTGCTTCAGCCATGACGAAAACAGACGTACGAAAACAAACGAGCTGGTTGGCCACATTTGAGGAAGTGGTGGGCGAAGTGACGTATGCCGTAAAGCAGTCGAATTTTGTAGTTCTTTTTGAGCGCTGGTTACTACCCGCACCCCGAAGTTACATAGTGCCAGTAAAAGCGATACAGACCCCGTCAGGCTCTGGCAGACGTGTCATTCAACCTATTGTAAGTCGATGTACTATCACAAGGGTCTTGGAAATATATTATGAAGGTTGAAAAGTTACATGTTGTTACTTTAAAATCGATTCCCTATTTTCGTTTTCGAAACTTGTGTTGGTTGGCCCGATCGATTTGTGCAATCGATGTTCGAACGTAAAGTGACAGCCCTAATCGATTCGAACGTAACGACATTAGCTCAACCAATGGTGTGAGTTTGGGGCGGGGCTTACTGTTTTTCTGACCTATGGCGGCATTTTGAACCAGTTTTTTTTGCTTCTGAAATGACTCACTTCAGCTTTAAAGATGATTTTAAAGCTGAAACCGTATTTCTTTCAGAATTGATATGTCATACTCATGCTTTGGAGACAGTATTTGCTGAACCGTGATGAAGAACAACCACAGCAGAAAGACTCAATTATCTAGAGATGATGAGAAATAATCAGTGAAATTTGCTGTTTGTTATTTGGAAACAAAACTGCCAACACTCCTCCATCCAACCCTGAATTATGAGAGGAGGCGCGCTTGAAGGATGTGTCCTCGTGCATCTGGACGGGCCCGGGACAGACGGCTCGGTCAGCAGATGAGGGGATTCTGGCCGGTTTCCCCTGTTCTACGGTGAGAGATGTGTCTCATATCGAAGGCTTGTGCTCGAGGCCCGTGTGCGTCGAGGTTTGAGAAGACAGGAAAGCTCGCTGACCCGTGGCGGAGTTCAATTAGCATTTGCAAATTACACCTGCTCTCCATGAGCCTCTGTGCCGGTGCCGACGGGCATGGCAGCGAGGGGAAGATGTTGTCGGTGTTATTGCATGGCTGTATGAAATATTAACGCCACAGAGCCAGCTCTCCGGGTCCCTGTACTCATCAAAAATAGAGCAGAGAGCGAAGGCGAGAGGAAGAGAAGAGCTATGGGCGTCGCCGCACCACCCGGCCTGTAATGACGTTAACCTTTGACCTCTCACCCCCCCATCTCTACACCTCGTGACCCGAGCGGCCCGTTCCTCTTGATGACATTAGAACAGGTCCGGCGAACCCGCTGTGGCCACAGGCTCCGTACCAGAGCAGCTTCCCTGGAAGGAAAAAACTAAACAAAAAACAATTATATATATATATATATATATATATATAATATATAATATATAATATAATTAAATATATAATTAATAAAAACGATTTTTAAAAATCATTTATAGCAATATATTAATAATATATAAATCTTGATTTATTCGTTTTATTTTATATATATATATACACACACACACACACAAGCTATAAACCAAACAAATAAAAAATTATAAATATAATATTGATGTATAAATTATTAAAAAACTTTCTTTCTGTCTTTCTTTCGTTCTTTGCTTCCATCTTTCCTTCTTTCTTTCTTTCTTTCTTTCTTTCTTTCTTTCTTTCTTTCTTTCTTTCTTTCTTTCTTTCTTTCTTTGCTTCTTTCTTTCTTTCTTTCTTTCTTTGCTTCTTTCTTTCTTTCTTTCTTTCTTTGCTTCTTTCTTTCTTTCTTTCTTTCTTTCTTTCTTTCTTTCTTTCATTCCTTCCATCTTTCCATCTTTCTTTCCGTCTTTCTTTCTTTCCTTCCACGTTTCCATCTTTCTTTCTTTCCATCTTTCTTTCCGTCTTTCTTTCTTTCTTTCTTTCTTTCTTTCTTTCTTTCTTTCTTTCTTTCGTTCTTTCGTTCTTTCCTTCCTTCCATCTTTCTTTCTTTCTTTCTTTCTTTCTTTCTTTCTTTCTTTCTTTCTTTCTTTCTTTCTTTCTTTCCTTCCTTCCGTCTTTCTTTCTTTCTTTCTTTCCTTCCTTCCGTCTTTCTTTCTTTCTTTCTTTCTTTCTTTCTTTCTTTCTTTCTTTCTTTCTTTCTTTCTTTCCTTCTTTCCTTCCTTCCATCTTTCTTTCTTTCTTTCTTTCGTTCTTTCTTTCTTTCTTTCTTTCTTTCTTTCTTTCTTTCTTTCTTTCTTTCGTTCTTTCGTTCTTTCTTTCGTTCTTTCGTTCTTTCCTTCCATCTTTCTTTCTTTCTTTCTTTCTTTCTTTCTTTCCTTCCATTTTTCCATCTTTCTTTCCGTCTTTCTTTCTTTCTTTCCTTCCACGTTTCCATCTTTCTCTCCGTCTTCTTTCTTTCCTTACACGTTTCCATCTTTCTTTCTTTCTTTCTTTCTTTCTTTCTTTCTTTCTTTCTTTCTTTCTTTCTTTCTTTCTTTCTTTCTTTCTTTCCTTCCACGTTTCCATCTTTCTCTCCGTCTTCTTTCTTTCCTTCCACGTTTCCATCTTTCTTTCTTTCTTTCCTTCCTTCTTTCCATCTTTCCATCTTTCCTTCCACGTTTCCTTCCACGTTTCCATCTTTCTCTCTGTCTTCTTTCTCACGTGCTTCAGATGTAGTAATGCCGAGCTCGCTGTTGGACGGAGACGCATCTCCTCCAGTTTGAGTGTGTTCTGTCGCCGGTGTGTGTTTGTCTGGGGAGCAGATGTGTTTGATGATCTTCCTGTACTGAAGGATGTGCCGCAAAATGTGTTGCATAAACACAATCGGCGATGTAATTACCAAGCTCATCATGAATCAACTCGAGCTGGAACCATTGAGGTTCTTTCCC
>NW_028117945.1:12500-21125 GCF_965113295.1 Leuciscus leuciscus
CTCGTGGACCTTTCCCAATCCCGTCCCCCGTCTCTCTCCCTCCTCGCTTCCTGTCAACTCTACATTGTCCTGTCACAATAAAAGGCAAAAATCACCCAAAAAACAACATATTAAAGTGTAACCCATAGACCCCCCCCCCCCCCCCCTATTTGCATATTTGCAACACATTTACCCCCCATTTGGCATATTTGACAATCAATCAATTTTACATCAAAAATAAGAAACGAAGGATTTATCATTGTCAAAAGACGCACCGAGTTTCTGTTAACTCGCTCCCAATCAGCCCGACTCTTGGCAAACCTGCTCCTACATATTCAGGCTGTCGGTATAATGAGCACGGCCTTTTCTCGAACACTGAGCCCTTAATGAAACGGTGGCTAGAATCCCTTGCTCAGGACTTCTGTCTCCGAGCGATTTTCCCCTCACAAGGCCTGAAGCGAAGAGAAGGGGAAAAAACTCCAAAGCCACAATTGCTGGTGAGATTGGCAGTGGAAACTTGGGAGACAACATGTTTGCCATGCAACCTAAATTGGCCCAATGAGCAGTTTCTCCCTGGAAGAAGTGTGTTTGTAGATGCTGACCGAGATATAGGAAACCCGAGCTGTTTGAAACCGCCATTACAGCAAACATTTATCCAGCAAATGAGACACTGAGAAGCGCGTCATATATCATACGACCCGGCAGGGGACTCGCTCCACAGGCAAAGTGTTCTTACATGATTTATATGTGATTTTACCATTTTAAAGCTAATGTAGTGTTTCTCATTGATCACGCCACAAACTATTTAATGACTTCAGTTTCATGTTCAGAGTCACTGTGAGTCAGGCATTAGTGAAGAGTGAAACACTGTAATGCTTTTAGAACATTGATGTGTTTAAGCAGCCCGACATTCCGATTTGATTCAACCAATCATGTGAGTTTGGGGCGGGGCTAACTGACTGACTGACCAATGACAGACGACCATTGATAAGGCAATAGAGGGAATGCACTGACGTCAGTTTCCCGCGGGAACACACTCCCTCAGCCGGCCTGAGTGGCAGAAGAGCTGCGGAGTGACTGGATTTAATAGAGGAAACTGTGAAAACGCCAGTAAAACAAACGATTATCAGTTTAAACTAAAGGTTGGACTCAATATAGTGTTCTTTACCACAGATCCAGTGATCATGGATATTCACATGCAGAACGCTTTATATAAACACAATATAGGTCTAAATCCATGTGATCAATGTTATATCATCATATCATCCAGCACTAAAACTTGTGTAGTTTTTGGTCAGTGTTTATTTAAAAACATCCAATTATGCAGAATATACGATGGTAAATCTTTAATTGATGAGTTGTCAATACAATATATAACAATGCAATATACAAGTTATGATTTTACCCCATAATTCAGAATATTGAGACAAAATGACAACTGTGAATCCCCCTTTCTCTGCCTGGATCCAGTTGTTTCTGTGAATCGCAGTGATTAATTTGCTTCTCTGTTCTGTATCTTTCATCAGTCTGTAAAAATATACCTCAGATTTCTTGTCAAATCTATTTATACAGTCAATCTCAAAGCTCTTTCCTGTTTTAGGTGCGTTTCGTGTGGGTTTTTTTGTGGCATTCACACTAAAAACAAATGTCACTCAGTGTGTGTGTAACCCCAGTCTCTCGCATAAACTCTATTGTGAGAGAAATGTTGATTATGACTGCTATTATGACTTTGTTTGTTGACCTTGACAAAAATTATAAATGAGATTTAATTTAATAAATGTAGAGAATGGTTGATAAGCAGTGGGTTTTTAGCGTTGGGATTGTGTTTTTGTGTAGTTCAGGTATTGAGCGTGAGAGCTTTGATATCTCTGTGGCAGAGGAGTCTCTAATGACTAATGCATGAGAAGATGGACAGAATCTCCTTCTACTGTAAAAACAGAGAGAAAGAGAGAGAGCGAGAGATGCTGAAAGGTCATACAGTGAGGAGGAGGAGGGACGAGCTGAAGCCAGTGGTGTGTGAAGCAGATTTCCCGCTGGTCACTGGTGTGTTTCACTGGTTCTGATGGGTCAGATGGGTTTGACTCTGAATTGATATCAGCCGCTCAGAATTGAAGTTAGACATCTCATATATCACCAGCCCACACACAACCTTTAACAAACACCACACCACACAAACCAGTGTGTAAGTCAGTCACGGCTGCGCACATTACTTCTTGCACACTACTGTTCGGGGTCGGGGAGATTTTATTTTATTATTTTTGAAAGAAGTCTCTTGTGCTGCATTTATTTGATCAAAAATACAGTAAAAATTGTGAAATATTATTATAATGTAAATCATCTGTTTTCTATGTAAATATCTAGTGAAGTGTAATTTATTCCTGTGATCAAAGCTGAATTTTCAGCATCATTACTCCAGTCTTCAGTGTCACATGATCCTTCAGAAATCATTCTAATATGATGATTTGATGCTCAATAAACATTTATGATTATTATCAGTGTTGAAAACAGTTCATATTTTTGTGGAAACCGGCATAGATTTTATTTTTCAGGATTCTTTAATGAATAGAAAGCATTTTTTGAACATTTCACATTTTATAACACCATAAATGTCTTCACTGTCACTTTTCAGTAAATTCAATGTGTCCTTTTGTTTAGAACAAATCTCTCTGACCCCGAACTGTTGATCTGTAGTGTAAATATATTTCTGTATTTTCTTCACTGAGAGTCTCGTTCTCTCTCGTATGCTGTCAGGTTATGATACAATCATGAGTCATTGTTTTTGTTTACGGTTCTTTTAATTTATGCAAATAAGCAGGTAGATGATGCGGTAATGATGGTGTGTGTGTGTGTGTGTGTGTGTGTGTGTGTGTCTGTGTTGTGACTGGATGTGTGAGTGACGGTTCTCTGAGGGTCTGTGTCTCTGTAGGGGGTCTCTCTCTCTGTGTGTGTGTGTGTGTGTGTGTGTGTGTGTGTGTGTGTGTGTGTGTGTGTGCTGTAATGGCAGTGAGATGGGAAGAGGAGGAGAGCACTTGCTCCTCATTGCCCTTCCATTATCACTGGTTGACCTACTTCAGTGGAAGAGTGCGGATGAAATCACGGGTCCTGCTGGTCCCTCGACTACAATAGCCAAGAGCGAGTGTGTGTGTGTGTGTGTGTGTGTGTGTGTGTGTGTGAGATGCTGTCTGTCTTCCACCTCGACTCCTCAATACTCCATTGGTGTGTCATTTACAGTTAACACCTCCATTATCACCCGTGTCCTGCTGCTCTCGTGTGGCTTTCCTTTATGCCTTTGTTGCTTTTCCAGACAATATTGGACTTGCTCGGTCTGGGGTTATAATAGTAAACTAAGATTAAATCCATTAAAAAAGCCCATTTGTGTTACTAGTAATATAAACGTGTGTATAAAATATAAATAAACATTAACTGAAACAAAATAAAGCATAAACAGCTTAAACGTACAGTGAATGTTTGATTATTTTAATTTTTAATTTTCTCTCTTACTTTAGTTTTCAGTGGTTTATATTTCTCGTATAATTTTCTTGTTTTTGTGGAGCACAAAGGAGATATCCTGGCAAAGGTTTATTCTCCTCAGTTGTAGCTTCTGTACGTGGTCATCCAGATGCATGAAATCGTTTGATTACATAAATGCAATGATTATGAATTAATCTACTTAAACGCACATTATTATTGATCATCCGAGCATCTGTAGCCTTTTCCAAAGCTTCAACTTCAAAGTGCAATGAGACTTTTCACTTTTATTCAAGTCAAGTCACTTTTATTTATAAATGAACACTATCTTCAGATATTCCGACTGTTCTCACGCTGAGACGAGACGAAGAAGTCTCTTCTTTAAAGATATTGTTTTTCTTTCATCGGGATCTTAATGATTTAATTCATCTCTCTGAGTATCTGAAGGGAAACAAGACTCGATATCAATCGTATTGAAATGAAGTCGACGTCCCCCTATCCTTAATATATCATTTAGTATGTAACATTCTGTGAAAATACCAGTTACTCAAGTTAAAGAACCATGATTTTATGCATTTGGCAGATGCTTTTATCTGAAGCGCTTTACATTGCATTGAAGCTGTGGCTGCGATACAACATTCTTTAACCGGGCTTCATTACAGTCTTAATGTTCTATCAGCTAGGGAAATATGAGGATATCTATTAGTTAAATTTGATTACACTTTATTTTACAGTGTCCTTGTTACATATGTTACATGTTAGGGCTGGGTATTGACACAAATTTCACAATTCGATTCGATTTCGATTCCCAAGCTTGCAATTCGATTTGATTTCGATTCAATATTGATTATTTTGGATATCAGGTGCAATACATGGCAAATTTTCTCAAGGAAAACAAATCTCTTAACTAATGCTGTAAACTATGGGAGTCAGTTGTAGCCTATAGGCTTCATTAGCCTACTATAATTATAATATTGAAGGTAAAAATGAACTGATTTGTATACAAGCACTTCAATTACACTTTTATTTATTTTTATAATAATAAAGTTATGTGAAATATAAACATTTAAATGGTCTCTGTCATAAAAACCTGCCAGATTTATTCAAACATGCATTAAAAATTGAAGAATATAAAAAATTATAATGATTATGTAATATGGTGCATATATTTAGCAAAATGCTCCTCTCTAGAGGTAATATTTCTCGCTGACTAACGAGTTTATGGTCACTGGATATGGTTAATGTGTAAATGTAAAGGTAAATGTGACGCTACATGACATTGTTTACAAGCTGTTTTACTGACGTCTTTCCACCGTTGAAACACTGATTGAGCGACTCCATGTCACATGATACGGACTCCGATAAGTTGTACTCTACCCTTTAACACACTTTCAGATGCTCATTCATGTTTATTTCGTGCGGTAACTGGTGTTATTAAGGCGGAAGAGAAGATTATGTGCTTCTCTAGAGCTGAGCCAGAGCGATCTCACGCCACAGCCACAAAACGGTATTTATGTTTTTGAATTTCGTAAGAAAATGGACATAATTTGAAATCTGAGACTTTGTTTCATATCAATAACAAAGCACAAAGATTATTGCGATTTATTGGATGGGATGCGCGCATCAATGTTACATTCATTCATCAACTGAAAACAGGATGACTAATCAATTCTTGGGATTTAAGAATCGATATCGGTTCGTAAAAATGAGAATTGATTCAAATCGAGAAATCAATCTTTTTTTACCCCATCCCTATTACATGTACTTACCATAGTAATAACAGTAAATTATACATAATTACATGCAACTAACCCTATAGTAAATACATGTAGTTGCTTAATATTACTCAGTACTTAAATATATAATTACACTGTTACAATGACACCTTAAAATAAAGTGTAACCCAGGTGTAGTGTCTCCAGGAGACGTTGAGAATCACACACTGGTTGTATATGGTGCTTTTCTAATATTTCCGTGGTGCTTTTGTGTCTTTTGTAGAGCATGAGGGAGTAAACAGTGACACAATTTAAATTTTTTGGGGCGAATTCTTCCTTTAAGCGATTTCACTGCATGTTTCACCGTCAGGTTTATGTGAAGTGGAGGAGTTAAGAGGATTGTGTTCCTCCTGATGATGATTAAATGAGTCTGGCTCATCGGGGAGGAGTCATAACGCATTAGCTCATTAGCCCATTAGCTTCTGAAGACGCTGGTCACGTTAGTTCAGATTCCTGCTGTAATGCCGTCAACATCGCTTGGCATCGGTTTCTCCTCGCAAACGTGCCGCTCCGCTCCCGCCGCTGCAGGCCAAGATTTGTGCGGCTTCACATCGCATTTGCCCCGTCACATCGAAGCGCACATCAAACTCGTCTCATCTGCGACTTCAACACCCACGGTGTGTCACCAACACGTCTGACGCGCAGTCTTTCTTCTTCTGAACATCTGCATGTGTTCATAAAGAGCTGCTGGTATCGCTTTCAGTGGAACAGAGACACACACAGGAAGGAAAAATGACACGTTTTGGTCTTTTATGTGTATAAAACTAAGTTTTTCTCTCTGATATCAATGAGATGGGTATAATATTATATAAAGAAAAATAGTTTCTTACTTCAGACCTCAGCTGTTCAGTGTTGTTATTGTAAACTAACACTCATGATAATGACAAAAGCACATAACACAATTCTTAAAACTGAAAGTAAAATTAAAACTACTACTTTAATAGTATTTTAATAATATTAAAATGACGCTGGTTCTCAAAAGAAAAAGATCAAATTGTCATAGGTGTGCAGTCTCTCTCTGTTAAGTGTCCAATCAGAAGTCCGAGATCTGAGTGTGAACTCCTTCATCTGCGCTGCTGTACTTTACACACTTGTGTGTCGTTGAATTTAATGCGATCAGGAGAAGTTGATGCTAAAGCGTAAGTGAAATCTCCATTAGGAGCTATAAAAGAGCAAACTTAGAGCAATAGCTTTCTCAGCGGAGTCTTTTTCAGGTCGTGGAAGAGCGGTGTGTGCTTGTACAGGTATGTGGGATGAGAGGAGGATTATTCATGCTTGCGTTCCTCAGGATGGAGTGTGTGAGAGTGAGTGTAAAGAGAGAGAGAGAGAGAGACAGAGAAAGACAGCGCTGGATTGTGTGACAGACAGTCAGAATGTTCCCGGCTCTCGTTCACTGACACGTACAGTCCTAAATGTCCTTCAGCTGTGTGTGTGTGTGTGTGTGTGTGTGTGTGTGTGTGTGGTATTCTGGGAAAAGTTAAAGTTACTGAGGTGCCAAACACTTTAAACGTTTCAGCAGTGGAAGAGGTATGGGTGTAAAAACCCAGTGTGTAGTGTGGAAGAGTATACAAATTATTGATAGACGACACAATACAATACAGTTCGGGGTCACTACCATTTATTTATTTAAAAGAAATTAATAGTTTTATACTGCAAGGAAGCATTCAATTGATCAAAAAGTGACATATTTTTAGAATATTATAAAAAGATTTCGATTTAAAAAATAAATGCTGTTTTTTAAAACTTTCTATTCATCAAAGAATCCTGAAAAATAAAAATGTATCACAGTTTTGACAAACATATGAACTGTGTTCAACATTGATGATATTCATCAAATCATCATATTAGAGTGATTTCTGAAGGATCATGTGACACTGAAGACTGGAGTAAATTCAGCTTTGATCTCAGAAATAAATATTATATTTGATAGATTTAGATTTAAATCTAAAATAGAAATAGATTAAAATAGATATTTTAAATTGTAATAATATTTAGCTATTTTTACGGTATTTTTGATCAAATAAATGCAGCCTCAGTGAGCAGAAGAGGCTTTTAAAACAGTAATATTTGAACAGGACTGTATTTCAGCTAATATTTGCTGAATTTTATATTATTGATTATTTTCACCTTTTAAGTAATTTTTGAGTAAATATTGTGTTTTCGTCTTATTTTTCTCCATTCAGTCAGTTATCGATCAAATTCTCCTCAGCCCTTATCAGCAGACAACGAAAACTCAATCTGTGCATTATGATATATTGATAACCATTCAGTGCAATGATTAGAATCAATATAAAACTAATAGTGTTTTAATAATAAGTTTGGTTGCTTTTGGTGTCATTTGTAGTGTCTATTTGAGCAAAGCAAGGTTGTTTTCCCCCCTAATATTATTATAATGATACATTATGTTTATATTGTGGAATATTTGGAGAATGTGTTTGGAAAAGCAGATTTAGCATTGATTTAGAGTGACCATAGCCAAAAATCCACTGCACTACCAGACCAGCCTGAGTGTGTGTTGTTCAGTTTAAGATAAGGCACTATGGGAAAGTGTGTGTGTGAACGTGGCCTTTTTACCCACAGTCCTTTGTGTGAGAGGAGATAAGCAGCCATGTTCTTCTGACTTTCATCTAAGTATTGATGTAGTGTGTGAATTGGTCATCATTAATGTTCTCTGATATTTCTCCCATCTTGATTTGCAGATGGGGTTTAAACTTTCACCCTCGGCATCATGGTGAGGAATATTAAACCGTACGGGGGACAAACGTGTGTGAGGACACAACAGGCGCCGCGCAGCGATCAGAATCCAGTATAAATAGTCCAATTAGCCCGTTAGTTCATTTGGAAATGTGAATGCTTATCTGCAGGGTGACGCCGAACGCTCAAGCAGAAACTTGCTGACTCCTGGAGAAACCAGGAAATGTGCAAAGCTGAATTAGGGACGAACATCACAGCGGTTGTTTAATTCAGTTTGAACGAGTCGAGCAAAAGCTGTGGTTTCATTATCCGGGCACTGGTTACACAGGCCAGCTAACACTAAAACTGTTAAAAATGGTCTTCATTACTTCAAAATAAGGCTAAAATATAAATATAAGAGGAAAAACTTCAACAGAAAAACAGTCAAAAGTTGAATTGTTGAAACTAAAATAAAAATAACTTAAGGCTAAATACAAAAATGTAAATATTAAGAAAAAACTAAAACTATTAAAAATAACTTAAAGCTAAATGCAAACATGTAAATATGTGACCCTGGACCACAAAATCAGTCTTATGTGTATTTTTTTTTAAATTGAGATTTATACATCATCTGAAAGCTGAATACATAATCTTTCCATTGATATTAGGTTTGTTAGGATATGACAATATTTGGCCAAGATACAACTATTTGAAAATCTGGAAACTGAGG
>NW_028117944.1:0-2500 GCF_965113295.1 Leuciscus leuciscus
GATGCATTTTATTTTTCAGGATTCTTTAATGAATAGAAAGCTCAAAAGAACAGCTTTTATTTTGAAATACAATCTTTTTTAACATTATAAATGTCTTTACTGCCACTTGCCATTAATTTAAAGCGTCCTTGCTGAATAAAAGTATACATTTCTTAAATTTCTTAATTTTCCGGCAATGCAATGTTTGCTTTGCATTATGAATTGCGTTTCGACACATTTCTGAATCATGCAATCATTTGTGTTCATTCACTGGCAATAAAGCATGGTTTAATAACACTTATTTATGAGCATGAAAATAGTCTGTTTATGTGTGTTTTCTGTGCTAATTACAGTAACTCTGCGACATGCAAACATCAAATGCGTTATAAATCAGTTGTCGAGTCTCCAGTGCAATATTCAGAAATGTTATTGATCTGACTGACACTATCGGATGAGAATAAAACTTGAATTGAGTGGAATAATGACATTATTATCTTCTGCAGAGCTGCTTATATGTGCATTAAATTTCATGATTAATGAACTTTGCAAAGTTATTGATCGGAACCGAAACAACTGAAAAAGGACACTATAATGTATTTTTCAAGCTGAAAACATTGAATGTCTCTCCTTTAAAGTTTGCATCATTATTTTTCTGTTTATCACTGTGAAGCTGCTTTAAAACAGTCTGTATTGTATAAAGCGCCACAGAAATAAATGTGACTTGACGTTTATGATGTTGCCTATGTAGACAGCAAGGCCGCTCACTAGGTTTTGGAGCAGAGGTGTTGTGTATTATATGTCATGCCATAAATCTGTGACTCCCCTTGAAAAACAAGCGGTTTTCTCTCGACCTAATATTGGATCCGGCAGTAAAAACCTCATTTCTAAACGACGCCCGCACTAAATAATTCGCAAGCTGCATAAATTCTTCAAAAGTTGTGCCGAACATTGCTGTTCTTTTGCTTTTGCTTTTGAATGAATAGCAGCGTTTAAAAGCTGCCTGGCGTGCGTTAGGTTATATGAAGTTGTGTTTACTCGGCAGACTTTAATCCTGCGTCTGCGAGCAGAAGAAAAGAGAAATGCATGTTCAGAGTTTCGAGAGCCTCTTATGCCTACGCTCGTGTTTCTCACTGCCTGCCATTAAAACCCAGAAAAATCCACATTCACACGCTTTTCTGGTGCTCAGACTCATTTGTGTCGGCTCAAGTGAACATTCACTGTGTTTAGCTTTTAGGGCTTCAGATGGTCCTCGAATGTGGCACCACCTGATCTATTCACTAAGCAAATATGTCATGTGATATGCCTTATTATATAGGCTACTGTATAAGGGAGACCAAGGGTGCGTTTCAGAAACTACAGCATTCAGAGTCAATAGTGCAGTTTATAAACGCTTGTATTCTCTTACTGTGCTTAGCTGTGTAAAATAAAATTATTTTATTAAGTTCGGTCCTCCACACTAAAATTCCAGTATCATATTTTTGTAATGTTATAATGTAAACAAGTGAACACATTAAAACCCCACAAGATAAGTCTAGTCTAGTTGTTACCCATCAGGATTGACTGGATGGTGAAAGATTTGAAGCAATTTGTTCATTCGTTTGTTAATTTGTTCATTCATTTGTTGATTCGTTCATTTGTTTGTTCGTTCATTCATTTTAATGTATGTATTTTAATTAATGTATGTATTTTAATTAATATTACATTAAAGTAATATTTTATTATAATTTTTTTTTTTTTTTTTTGTGGATTGAAGAATTGTCCATGAACATGTATATAATAGACTTAGTAGTTTTTTTTAAAACACAAGCTTATTTTTCATAAATGTCACGTTGTAATTCTCATTATTAATTATTCATTAATTTACGCTGGTCAAAACAATAGTTTAATTCATTTACCTTTTTTTTTTTTTTTTTTTATGTTTTTTTTTTTCCATATTCTTTTACACTTTAAAATGAACTGAAAAGCCATTACATATATTTTTTAAAACTGAACTCTTGTGAAAGTTGTCTCCCCCCCCCACGAGTTGTTATATTTTTTTTACCTGAAATATCCTGGAATATCTCTTCCTCCCACCTGAATTTGCTGCCTACGAGGCCTTTGAGTTTTGGAGACTCATTTTCATAATCTCTCCACACAGCAGTGAAACTCATAAAGCGTCCTGACAGCTCCGGCACTCGAGACGCTCTGGAGTTTAATGACGCAGGGCCAAATGGCTTATTTGAGTAATAGAAAAAGGCAAAGCCATTAAATGAACCGTATGTCCCTGTACGGTTACTCACACGATTATTGTGTATCTCATCATACGATCTCCGTCAAATCCTCTCCTGCTGACAGAATGTGCATCTTAGTTTGTTGAAGAGTGAACATGCATTCAGTGTATAATGTCATTATGGTGACGTGTGTGTGTGTAATCTGCAGGGGAAAGGAGTTTGGTCATGATGTGGACTTCATCATTAAAACACCCGAGCCTGGACAGGAGGACACCGTTCTGCCAGCGGTGATCCAGCGATTCAAAACACAG